>NC_061107.1:39316887-39324387 GCF_015104395.2 Macrobrachium nipponense | reverse complement strand
TATAAAAGTTTATAGAATAAAGTAACTGAATTAAAAAAAGAAAAATTAAATATGCGTTTATTACAACAGCAAAATAGCAACGAGTTCATTTTTCATTCACTGTTCAGTAAATTTAAATTTTTATGATTTGCTTTCTTCTGATAATCATTATTTCTTTCTTATTTTTTTTTAAATACCTGTATTCCCCTTTTTATTGTTTATGCAATATCCATTCCACATGCCTGATTTGTTAGTTCATTTATTCCACTCCCTTCCAAATAACCAAAAACACTACAGACATTTGTATCGACTTTCTCACTGTTCCAAGTTTATACTTCGGAAAGAAGTTTATCGTAAATGAAGTCAACTTGCCAAATGAGAACTTTCTAGTGTGTTCTGATACTTTTATTCCACTTTCCTCAAACTAAAAACATTTTACGCACTGGAAAGATTACCATTTCGTTGCTTTTCCATTTAGGAGACGCGTCTATTTAATCGTGGGTGGATAACTTTAAAAGTACCCGTTCCCTTTGCTCGTTGCTTCTGCCTGCCTGCACGCGTGTACCTTTTAATTAGAGTGATATAGTTTGTACAAATGTACTTATATCATCAGTGCGAGTACATTCATGAAATATATATATATATATATATATATATATATATATATATATATATATAATATATATTATATATATATAAACATGTTTCATATAAAAAGGGAATCAAGTTATGAAATGATATTCGAGACAAGGAATTGAATATTAGGGGTTTACCTCACTAGTGGGTATTCGCCATGAATAGCGAAGAGTAAACTATAAATTGAATTGTTGCTGTAACTATCTTATTTAGTGGTTAAATTATAGCAAGAAGCCTCATTTAAGATTTAGTTTTAGAGCTTTTTGTCCCTCCTTCCTACAATTCGTACTAATAATTTGTTTCTTCACTCTGTATATATTCTTGTCACTATTAAAAAAACGTTAAAATATCTTTCCTTAGGGTCAAAGAGGACTTCACTTTTCATAATTCTAACGAAATGTAGAAGAAATTTTAATCCACAACAGACAAAATGCAGAGCGGTGCCATTAAAAATTCCTCTAGAGAAATTAAATAAGAATTACTTCAAAATGTGGAGACGTCTACAACTGATCAAACGTCTGCATACTCCACCATTCTAATTTACATTTCGCTCATCTTCTTTCTCACAGAAATGCACTATTTGAGTCGCTGTTGTTCTGCATCTTCTCGGCGAGTTTTTCCGCGCTTTCCCTCAGGATTGTTTTTTTCTTTGAAGGGACTGGAGCCATTCATTCCCGATATAATCCCGAGTCGCTGTGCAATAGATATGAGAGAGACGAAACAAAGACTGCGATCTAAATTACGTTGACCCTCGGTCGCTCTTCAAAACAGAATCGCATATTCAGACACAAAGAACTTAGTGAGCCTTTCTCAAAAGTGATTATCAAATTTCCAAGAGGAACGGGAAATGCAGCAATCTCCAGTGAAACTATTTCTTCTTCTTTTGTGTTTCGTGTTATGCTGTAAAGGGACTGAATAGTTTGTGTGCACCTGTAGTAATACATCGTACTCTCCACAAACTATTCACTCGTCTTGCTTTTCTCTGTGTTTTACAGAAGTTCGAAGCATATTCAGAATATGTTGCTCACTTGGATGGTCTAAGCTATTTGGAATGTTCCTTATGGGCAATATACATGAAAATTAATGGGTCACCCTAAGTAACTTTTTATATAATCCCTACAGTACCATATTAAGTAGTAAGAGACAACTAATTATGTGAAATCTGTTCCAATGCATGTAGAACATTGTGGTAAATCTCATATGTAAAAACATGTGCATAATAAGAAAACACAAACTCAAAGTTCATTCAACAAGTGGAACATGATTGTTCGTTGATTTTTCACCTAAATTATATTTGCGCTCAGCTTTGTGTTGTCATGTAGGGCAGGGAATCCCAACTTCGGGGACCTGTACCCCCAGTAGTACATTTGTACTCTTCAGGGGGCGCATTGAATTTGAGAGAATAGCCAGTACTGAGCAATACATGGCGCAATCTGCATCGATACTGCAGTGTCGTGTCTTTTTTTTATATATATATCCTCATTTTAGTAGGCTAAGCTTTACTCTACACAAACAGATTTCACAATAAAATTATATCACAACATCAATTTCATTATTTTTCTTTCTTTGCTCAATTTTTAGGGGTACACAGGAATCTATAAAAATGCCCAGAGGACAGAAGAACAAAAACGTTGGGAACCCCTGACTAAGGACATATAAAGAATTCATATTCTAATATTCGTTTTACTTTGGTATCTGAATTCTCGGTGAATTCATTTTATGGAGACAACAAAACAAGATTTGTAAGATTTTGACCTGTGCGGCTTGAAGTCTCCAGGTATTGTATATCTACCTGTATAATCCACAATCAATTTACGAGAACATTTTCAGGTTTTTGAATCATAACAAGAAGTTAATTTCCGCATATCAGATTTTATTGATAGTAATCTGCCATAAGAAAACCACATAAATATCATATATGGGAAAAGTTAAAATGTAACTAAACAGATAAAGAATATTTGGGAGTCATATCTATATCATACGCAATTTGAATAGAAATCTATCAAGAATATACTTATTCCAAAGTACTTTGTATACGCGAAGATAGGCAAATAATCGAAGTGAATTGATTTCCCATTCACAAAACATTATGATAATGAATATATGACAAAATTTAAAGAAACATCGACTAACACCTGATGAATCATAGGAAATATGGTATTTCACGCTTATTCGTAAACGAATCTTACTTAAAAATCAAAGCTCACCGTAAATTTAACATGATCAAACTTCAAGATCGTTGAATTTCTCATGCTAAAGAATATTTATGTAACTTACGCTATCAGTTACCAGTATAATACTAAAATGAATTGCAAGAGAATAGGCGAGGGCGACAGTACGAGGTTTGGAGGCACTTTGCTTTTGAAGTACCTCGGAACAATCATCAATTAATGAATAGCGTTTACTCCCATGAGTGACGAATCAGACATACGAGCTTCTAGTGTCCTGTCTCCAGTTCTCCAGTTTACAGTTGGACACATTAGCCTGTAAATGATGCCATTCTGTCTCTTTGGGGCCAGTGTCGATGTCTATGCTTTATCACCTGTCGGCAGTCACCGGCAAATTTTAAGTGTTTTTTTATTTTCTTTTTATCTTTTAAATAGGCCAGCTTCATAAACAATTTTTTAAGATATAAGATACCAATAGAAATAAGCACACAAGCTCAAACACAGTGCAAGAAATATAAGATAATGAACATTTATATAGACTGTAAGAAAAAACAAGAATACTAATGAAAATAGGTCTGACTTCATGAATCACAAGGTGTGAAGGTCTTGAGAGTAAGGGTTTAAGCAAGTTTAATGAAATCGCTTTCCTCAAAATACCTGTACTTTGCCACAGTCAACTATCCATCCTGTACTACATATATCATCGCCTAGGGTCACAAGTCCCTAATGGATACTACTGATACTATTCCTAAGTCCTTATACACTTTCACACACATGTGGTATTAAAGCAGAAAAAGAGAGGTTTTTGGAAAACATCTTTATTAAGTATACCACGAGTCATTATATATTGTATTTTGACATCTTTCTTTATTGATGAAAATAAGTATTTATTTACGTAAAACTGTAAATGGGGTGTCACTAACGAGCATATTTCATGCAAAATTTCTTTATGCATTATATGGATGGCCAAGCATTTACAGACTTTTGTTAGGAACTTAATCAAATTGCATATATATGTAACTGTATTAGACTATACAATAAAGCCTTTTAATTGTAAAACCAGGGTCTCGTATTCTTCTAATTAATACCTATACTATTATGTAAGGTTCCCATTATTGATTTCTCGATGCAGCCTTCTTGTTGTCCAACTATCCTTTATATTACTCCACGAAAGAAGGATTCTGTTTTTTAACTAGAGATTAAGTCTTCATAATGGTCATTCATAACGAGTGATAGTTTCGAAATTAAGGACATAATTTTTTTTCACTTTGCCTCAACCTATATCGTTTTTAAATCAACGGATATAAATTCTCTATTGTTTTTAATTAGTTCAGTCGCTTAATCTCCTGGCTCAGATATTTAGAAAATATTCCAAATAGAAAATACTCCCTCTCTTGCCTTTATTATTTTTTTCGAGAGGGATTACTCCAGCTTTCTCGAAAACTCAAAGATTTATGGTGATTTATCCTGCGATAATTTCAATGCAGATGCCTTCCCTGATGGATCCCCCATTTGCCTAATGCCTTTTCCTATCATGTGCATTCAGAATGAAGGCAGATGTCCCGAAATTTGTGACACTGAATCGGTAATGCTGGTCGAAAAGCGCTACTGAAGCCATAAAAAGTATTAAGTGAAACGTAATTGTTTCCCTACAGACATTCCTCGAAAATGTGTTGAAGCTTTAAAAATATTACGTTATTGAATTGTTAAATGAGTTTGCTATTGAATAGAGTGCTTTCATGTAGATATTCCTTGAAAATGTGAAGAAACAAAGCGTGATCTGACTTCCAGTTGACTCGAAAAACGTGCTAAAATCTACAGTCAAATAGATCGTTGCTTCACCGACGAAAATTAAAATAAGAACGCTATATTGTATTAGAAATATTTGTTCTGGAGTGTTTAACATGCATTTGCATTCTAATGAATAAATCATAAATATCCTACCCTGAAATTCCTGTGTCTTTAACTCAACGCGAAACACATTTTTCAGATCTTTTTTTAGGCTTTTCTACAGGGCTTTCATATCCCGTCGCGCCAACAACACCAACAAAAACAAAATAGTTTGTAGACTCCCGAATAAGCGATAAAACGTCTAAAAAGGGTGGTTGTATAGTTTCAAAAGCAACATTAAGTTTTGCCACAGAAAGGAAAAAGCTCGTAAGTATTAGAGCAAATGCCATCTTAATTAGAATTCCATAATTATCAGCGTTGAGACTGAAAGAATCAACAACTCGGATAATGAGAGCTATATTCTGATGTGTGATGGTATCGGTATAAAAACATTGGGTACTGTGATTAAAAGAATAGAACTGTTATCAGTAAATTAAGTAATGGATCATTTGAGAACAAGTTTATTGGGAAATTAAATCTTCTCATTTATTTATTGAAGAGAGGGTAATTTACGTAAATATAAGGATATAAAAAAGGAACAGGATATACAATGGACTTGCCTGATTGCAAAGAAGTAAAACCAATTCAAAATAGACAGCAAAGAGAGAAGGATTGCTGAAAAGTCAAGACTATTCACCTATTGACTTCTGGAAATTGCATTGAAAGGTCTTTCGGGCATACAGTTCACACATGAATAAAGTGATTGTTGCTTTTGGAAGGTCGGAAATAGGTGGAATTTAAGCAAAAAAATTTCTAACACACACACACACACACACACACACACACACACACACACATATATATATATATATATATATATATATATATATATATATAATATATATATATATATATATATATATATATATATATAAAGATAAATGCCACGAAGGAAAAAATAAACGAAGGAGTCTGCGAGATCTTTCGGCTTAAAAGTCCTTTACTGAAGCAGATACTGACAAAAATACGAGAAAAGACAATACAAGAATATATAAAATTCCATGTATGGATTGTGCTCCCTAAATCCTTGCTGCCACGCCGTCTAAGAAGATATGACAATCACCCATTCAATGAATTTAGTGCCATGATGTTGAAACAGCACATAGCAGCCGCCAAACAAGAAGAGAAAGAAAAATTCAAGGAACTGGAAAGAACAAGGATCTCTTTCAATCATTCCATCCCTGCTGATTGGAAGGACTCGCTGCGACGGGAAATTTACGAAAAACTACGTAGGACTACAGATGCCCTGAAAAGGAAACTCGACAGAAAACTAAAAAATCTTATTGATAGCAGTGATTGGACTAATTGTGCACGTCAAGATTGTGTTGTTAATTTATCTAGTAAACAAATAAGTGAAAATGTTGTGAGTGCGCTTGGATATGGTTTATCTTTCTTTGCAACAAGTAGACCTTCTGCTTTAATGATTGGGTCATCCCTAAGTAAATTTGAAAAATATTGTGATCTTCCTCAAAATCATGTCGACATGATTAAAGGTATTGTTTACGGAGCTGCCAATGTTAAGCATGAAAGTAACATCCCTGCTCGCTATAAGAAAATTTGACCGATCTTAAAAAGGACAATACTATCCACATCACAAAAGCTGATAAGTCAAATAGTATAGTAATTTTAGATAAAGCTGACTACATATCACGTATGCAAGCCCTACTGGATGATGATGTGACTTATAAAAAACTAACAATAAATCCTCTTGATCAAGTCATAAAAAACTTCAATAGCATAATGAAAAGTATCCTTAAAGATAAAACAGAACTACTAGGCAAATTGTCAGTCAATTCTCCTTCGCTACCTTACTTATATGGATTAGTCAAAACGCACAAAGAAAATAACCCTATGCGGCCTATTATCAGTACTGTTGGTTCAATTTCATATAAACTCTCGAAATATATCACTAAGATCTTGTCCCCGTTACTTGGAACCATCTCCGATTCTCCTATATATAATTCTCTAGATTTAGTTGATAAATTATACAAAATTGCTCTTTGCCCTACTGATAGATTCGTTAGTTTTGACGTATGTTCTCTTTTTACTAAAGTCCCTATAGACTCTATTTTAGAATATCTTAGCAATGAACTAACTCAGCATGAACTACCTCTACCTATAAGTCACATTATTTCACTCACGAGTTTGTGCATTTGTGATTGTAAGTTTATATTCAATGGTGAATTTTATCAACAAATTTTTGGCATGGCAATGGGAAATCCTTTATCACCATTGCTCTCAAACCTGTATATGGAATTCTTGAAAAACGCTACTTACCTAATATCATTCATATTCCTGTAAAGTGGTATCGTTACGTTGATGATTGTTTAGCTGTTCTTCCTGTCGGTATTGATGTAAATGATTTACTCTCTAAATTAAATAACCAGGTACCATCGATTAAGTTTACTCTAGAATTAGAAAAAGACAATTGCCTCCCTTTCTTAGACGTTTTGATACATAGAGAACCATTTCAATGTAAATTCAGTATTTATAGGAAACCGACTAACAACTTAACTTATGTTCATTTCTTCTCAGGCCACCATCTTAATATAAAAATATCAATTTTTTCCTCTATGTTTTTACGAGCATTGCGAATTGTCAGTCCACAATATTTGGATCAAGAAATTGAATACATAAGAAAAATAGGGAAAGATTTATGCTATCCTTCACATATATTAGACATTTGTTATAATAAAGCCCACAAAAAGTTTTATACTGAAAATAACACACAGAAAGAAAATTCTAAGAACATTCTCAGTTTGCCTTATTTTAACGGATTTGAAACCATTAAACCATTGTTAAAAGCTTTCAATGTCAACCTTGTTTC
>NC_061107.1:39311887-39314387 GCF_015104395.2 Macrobrachium nipponense | reverse complement strand
ACACTGAACAGCTGCCAGATGAACCAAATGGACTCGCAAAAGAAATACTTGAAATAAAAGCAAGCAACCTCATAAAAATTGAATTCAACTCCATGAAATTATCTTCAATTTGGATTAGCCCTAACAAAGAGTTCCCTCTGGCAAGTTTAGAAGCATTTAAAATGCTTTTACCAATTGGTTCAACTTACATGTGTGTGGTCGGCTTTTCAGCTCTTTTGACCATCCGAAGCAAAGAGAGAAATAGATTGAACCCAGAAAATGACATCAAATGTGCCCTTACAAACCTATCTCCTCGCATTACTGAAATGATCTCGAACCCAAGGTGCCATTTTTCACGCTACTGAAGATTTTTTTTAGGTACATGTATATTCTTTTTTTCCACTTATTTTCAACTGAAGCGTGTGATGATTTACATGAAATTATTTGATTTATTTCCAGCAGAAATATTTATTGATTTATTTGTCATTTTTCACCTTGATGAACATTATTTCAATTATATACTCTCTCCATTTATTTTCAACCTTATTATATGTTTGCATTTTTTTCAACAGAAGTAATAGTACTTTCTGATATATTTGTTTAAAAAATTTAATATAAAGGAAGGTTCAACCAACTAAAAGAGTTTGTTTTACATTAATCATGTACAAAATAACATATATGGTGTGGGGGGAAATGAGCTTGCTGCTAGCCAGGATTTTGGACAAAGTGGGGTATTGACAAAAATTAATTGGGAGCCATTGATTTACAGTAAAGATGTTTTGTTCCATATCCTTCAGAGTAAACAGGTTTTGTAGACATGATGATGAAAGGAAATAATTCGAAAATTTAGATTATTATCGTAAATACGTATATACTGGTACGCTTGATAGTCCATTGGTTAAGTTCACTGTCACTTCTGTATCCAGCCAAAATGGTTTGGATATAGGGAAGATTTACCAATCATACATGATTTCTTTTGGTTATATATATGTATATATATATATATATATATATATAGATATATATATATATATATATATATATACATATATATATATATATATATATATATATATATATATATATATTATATATATATATATATATATGTATATATATATATATATATATATATATATATATATATATATATATATATATAATATATATATATATATATATACATGTGTGTGTGTGTGTGTGTGTGTGTGTGTGTGTATGTGTGTTGTGTGTGTGTGAAACAGAAACCGCATGGATAAAGTAATTTTACAAATCCTTGAGGTTTTCATTTTCAGTCATAATATACTCGACAAAGGAGAAGACAGAATTAAGTGTAATGGACGGTATTGTTCAAGAGGACAGTGTAAAGAGATGTAGTTTACAGTATGCATTCGTTAAGCTAATTCTTAATACATAATCTGATATATGGTGAAAAGAGAAGGAAAAAAAAATGCTCCATTGGCATTTTCCATTTAAGATAATCGAATGAAATAATTAACAATCTTGATTGTTAACTATGGAGGTGAAAGAATATAGTACCGTACAGATGGCTCTCTTCTAACAGGTATTGTAAAATTTTAGGTTGATGTGCGTGTACGAAAGCAGTTGGAGTTTCATACTGAAGTCGAAATTTACACTTTTTTTATTACATCTATATATATATATATATATATATAATATATATCAAATATATATATATATATATATATATATATATATATATATATATATATATATAGGTTTGATGTGCGTGTACGAAAGCAGTTGGAGTTTCATACTGAGTTTCGATACATTTTTTTTTTATATATATATATATCATATATATATATATATATATACTATATATATATATATCATATATATATATATATATATATATATATATATATAATATTATATATTAATTAATATATATATATATAGATATAATAACAAAAATGTAAAATTTTTTTATTATATCTATCTATTATATATATATATATATATATATAATATATATAATATATATAATATATATATATATAAATTATTATATATATATATATAATAACACAAAAAAATGTAAATTTCGACTTCAGTATGAAACTTCAACTGCTTTCGTACACGCACATCAACCTAAAATTTTACAATACTTGTAAGAAGAGAGCCTTCTGTACGGTACGTATTCTTTCACCTCCATAGTTAACAATCAAGATTGTTAATTACTTTATTAGATTATCTAAAGAGAAATACGCAATGAGAATTTTTTTTCTCATTTCACCATATATCAGATTATGTATTAAGAATAATTAGCTTAACGACTGCATACAGTAAACTATACATCTGTCCTCTTAAACAATACCGTCCACTACACTTAATTCTGTCTTCTCCTTTGTTGAGTATATTATGACTGAAAATGAAAACCTCAAGGCTTTGTAAAATTACTTTATCTATTCGGTTTCTGTTTCACGCATTAATAAATGGCTGCCCCTGCCGAGAATCGATCACTTTTCTCCTCAATCTTCTGTTATGTTCATATCGA
>NC_061107.1:39279387-39309387 GCF_015104395.2 Macrobrachium nipponense | reverse complement strand
TTCTTTTCATAAAGAGAGAGACAGAGAGAGATGTATATGAGCTTAAATAAACGTTTATTATTAATAAAACATGATAATATTTCATTAAACCTTTTGTTTACAATTATATATCCTATGAATTACAGATCGAGTTATTCAAAGTCCTTTTAGAGATTGAATAAACTTTGAAAACATGTTACTCTTATCTACACCGACCATCGAAAAAAGTTTTCCATCATGTCACTCTTTATTATGATTCCTCTTAATCCTTCTTTTTTCAGATAAAATATGAAAACACTAGTTATCTTATTATTCCTATAAATTTTTAATCAATGGTGGCCTCTTATGTAAATGACTTCAGTAATGTCAGCCATATTACCAATTAACGGAGAAGGTTAAACGGTAGCATCAAGCATATGTATGCAAATATGCGCGTTCATGCATTGCATTAAAATTTGCATAACCACATTAGATGCATATTATGCAGAATACCACCAGAACAAGAACATAAGAGGACATTACCGTGGCTTTCCTGCTGTAACTGCTCTTTACACTGAGGTAAAGTCAGTACGTGGAAACAAAAAGCCTTATGTTTTTTTATCTTTCATTTTTTTTACCTCTAGATAAATTGGTGAGTCTATCCATCAAACTCAGAGATGCTGCTCTCCTGCATGCATGGGATGCCTATTGATCCACCGGTGTCAAAGTACCGTTGGAAAATTCAAGAACCTTTCTATACTTATATATTCGTCCCCCCCCCCCCCCCCTCCCTCCCCCTCCAAAAAAAAAAAGTAAAGAAAATAAAGAACAATTTAGAAACAGAAATAACTAGTTATGTGATGTGGGATGCTCCGATATTGTATTGAAACACCTTACATTACATATTCAGTTACTTCAGTTTCCGCTCTTGTTCATCCCCCCCCCCCCCCCCCCCCCCCCCCCCATTTTTTTTCTATCAAAAACAGAAAAGTATTAAAATAAAATTCTTGAATCCTGCAAATCCACTTATATATGAATTTTTTTTATGCCAAAAGTAAGTGATGTTATGTATTTTATTTTATTTTGCAAAGGAACAGACTAATGAACAACAACAAAATATGAGGCACTGTTATATTTACATATTTCGTTATGTTATCAGTAAAAAGGCTACTTATTCTCTTTTGTAGTGAGCTTCGGTATTCATTTCATGTTTTAGCGCCAAGTCCTGAAACACCAGGAAAGACTGGTGCTCTTATTCGGAAGCAAATGAAAAAAAATAATAACCGTATGTGCATAGAACATAATGATACTTCATTTAAATTCCATGTACTGATGAAGATCCCAAATGATATCAAACTGACATATATGGTACTGAGCATTTTTAAGGACAATAATGATCAAGTTAACAATACAAAGATTGGAGAGTTTTCAGTATTCCATTATGACGTCAAGTGAGTTTTAGTCTGCATCCTCTTCTGAATAATGCATCTAAATCAGAATTTCATCTTTTCGATCACAGACTTATTATTGCATTTTCATTTCATTTGTTCAGTGCTAACATCACCTTTCTAAGCATGCTGACCTAAGATGGGATTGAATACCTTACAATTTCATCAATGTTAACTAACAGAGTATTTCGTGGAACTGGTATATGTATGTATGTATGTATGTATGTATGTATGTATGTATGTATGTATGTATGTATGTATGTATGAGTGGGGAAAACCTCCCTTTCATCTCAAAAGTAGTAAAAATGACTTAGCAGAAGTCTTAAGGTTCCTCAGTATAAAATAATGACAGTAAGCTCTGTTACAATGGTGATTAAGAGCAGGGTAAAATGTTATGCTTGTATCACGTCATAATCTAACGATTCTAGCGCCATGCAAGCTTGAGGAAATCACTAGACATGATACTAACGCAATGTAAATTGATCTTATTGTGGCTATTGCTCTTTCTGCGCTGGACTGAATAGCAACTGAAGAACAATGATCTGTAGTTTCACACATGAATACCTCAAATTATGCCAGCCAATAAAACAGCTCACTGTTTGGTGAAAAAAGAATGGAATAACTTGTTCTTATTTATAAAGTGTAAAACTGTTAGGTTTCAAGGAGAATAACAAGAACATCCATTGCTGCACGACAGCACTTACTGGAATGATGGAATCCTATAGGATGGAATTAGTAGGGGTAAAAATCAGTAAATTAATGAAAAAAAAAAAAAACTGTTTCTACGGAAAGAGAAACAAATGGAAAACATAACGCCTTCTAAGGTAGTCCTCCAATTGCACTTAAGTGTGCAGCCTACTAAGAAAACTTTAACTTACGGCAGACTTTCTCTCTTAAGAATACCTTCATATATTCCAACCCTGGCTTTCATATACAAGCCAAAATCCTCGCTATCTTATGTGCAAAACCTTCCACCTTTCTTGCTTCGACTATTCTGAGTAGCCTTTCCTCTCATTTTGTAATGTACTTATTCTAAAGCTTCTTGAGGATCAATTGCGTCTATTCTACCAATTTCCACATAAAAATCTATTGATTTATTATCCTTGCCTCCTTTACTCTTATAGCCGTAGTCTTACGAAGATCTAATGTCAACAATCTCTTGGTGATAATTTCAAATTCGTTTACTATAGTAGTTTACACCGTTTCTCTTCATTTTACCCTATTAGTATTGCGTCACATTCCAGGTCTACCCACAATCCATTTTCTTATCACATGTGCTGTCCTTTCTCTGACTTCTTGTATCACTATATTTATCAACATATTAAACAGCCACAAGGCCAAAAGACGTAAATTCCTCACCTCTGTTTAATACCAAAACAATTTCACTCATCTGCAAAGTTCTAACGATTGTTTTACTTTCATCAGAAATATTTATATCACTCTCAGCTTAACATCTATAAAATACCTCCTCAATCCCCTCCACATTAGCGCTCTGATTATACCATTTTAACGCTTCTCAGTTTCTGACCCACTACCTATAGGGGCCTTTCTGCTCATTAGTTTCTTAGTTATCCTGCTTTTTATCATCAAGCACTTTTAAACTTCTAGAAATCCTCTGGCCTCTTCTATCAACCACCTTCACCTAACTTCTATCCTTCATAATAATCAATATATCAAGGATACCATTAACCTGCCAGTCACAGTATCTTAGTAGCTGCATCATTTATTGAGATACATTTTCTCATTAATCCCTCTCTTTGTGTAAATTTACTTTCTTACAGAACAGTTTATATATTTATAAATATATATATTTATCTATAATATTATAATATATATATATATTATATATATAATATATATATAGATATATAGATATATATATATATATGATATAGATTTATATATATTATTATATATAAATAGTGTGTGTGTGAATATATGTATGCATTTATGTATTATATATATATATATATATATATATATAATATATATATATATAGTATATATATATATATATATTATATATATATATATATATATATATATACAGAGAAAGAGCGAGCGAGAGAGAGAGAGAGAGAGAGAGAGAGAGAGGAATAATTAGTCCTACACCACAATCCAGAGGGACTGATTATTCCCCTCTCTCCTCTCTCTCTCTCTCTCTCTCTCTCTCTCTCTCTCTCTCTCTCTCTCTCTCTCACCCTATGATTCTGGATAATCTTGCTAGTTTGGAGTGGAGAAGGTCCTAATGGTTTCTCCTCCTTTTTTTTAAAGTATCGTTACAGATGAGCGCAAGCTTAGTTCTAATGAGAGGCATATCTGCAGACCGTAGTAACTACAGGCCAATTTCTGTTCTCCTTGTGTTCTCCAAAGTTGCAGAAAACTTATTTTTTAGCCAATATGTAAGTATATGGAATCTAAAGGATTGTTAGATGATAGTAAATATGTATATAGAAAGCAGTTATTTACATGCGAATGTCTTTTAAATTTGACATACCATTTTAGTGTTGCTTTAAAATTGAGTAAATCACAAGGAATTATTTATGATGTTAAGACACTTGGAGTGGATTGATATTTTTTAAGATTACTTCAAGATTCCCTTACAGGCAAGCGCAGCGCTTTGCTGTTGATAGGATGCTTAGTGAACCAGGCCCTATTGTGTCTGGAGTTCCACAGTCTTATTTTCTTGGTCCACTGTTATTTTTAGTGTATACAAGTGCAATGGTTCAGTAGGTTCAGTAGGCAAACAATACAACACTTGTGGGAGTAGTAAAGTTTCCAATTATGAAAAACGAAGCTACCCTCATCGTCAATCGGGATATGGACTGGATCGGTGAAGAGTGTAGTCGGTGTGGTATACGGCTGAACTCCACTAAAACGTAAATATTGTTACATAGGAGATCCAATTTTCTTGCAGTTTATCAGACATTTTCATAATCTTGTCGCTTCTTCAGTTTAGTCTACAGTATTGGTAAGTTGGGGTAAACACTCTTCTCATCTAGCTGTCGCAATTCTAGACTTTTGTGCCCCCTGCCTTCTCCCACCCCCCCCCCACCCCCCCCCCAAAAAAAAAAATCTACCAACGTTTCCACCTCACACATCACATGTACTTCAGCCACTAGATGTGATTGTCTATAGTCCTTTTAAAAAGTATTTATTCACTGAACATGAACCCAAAACCCTCCAGAAAACATGAGCAGCGTGAGTTCCTTGCACCAATTGAAGACCTGAATCTACAAGTGGAACGTCTAGATGTAGTAAACAGAACACCCCCAAAAAAGGAAAAATCAATGGAAAAATAAAGTCAAGATTGTTACACCTGAAGATATCCTACCATACCCAAAGGTTGGTCAGAGAAAAAGTAACAGGCAGAGAAAGAGAAGAATATTTGCTATTATTACTGACACTCTAATCAAAGAGCAATTGCGCAAAGAGTATGAAGAAAGGTTAAGAAAAAATATAAAAACTGCACGAAAGAAACTAATGTGAGATGATAAAGTAAACTAATACTAAATTAAAAAAGAAGACGAGGAACAGGTGCGATTATAGCTCTGAAAACGAAGATGAAGACTGCCTTTTCATCATATGTATAGAGCTTATTTTCAAACAGCAGGTCGGGCGAAGGCTAGATCCACTGCATAAAGTGTAGGAAATGGGCATAAGAACGTTATGGGGGAGAGGATGCTTTCTGCATATGTATCCATTGTAATTCTGAATGAATAATTTATCTGAACTTTAAAAATCTTCATGAAAAATTTATGCTTTTGTTTTGATACCTTTTTTTACGTGTGAGATTTATTCCTAATTGTAGTTTTCATTATCTCTGGAGCCATCATAAATGAACAAGGCAAGCAAGGGTTATTTTAATTGCATAGTGCTCAAGAACATTTAGGAAAGAATGATATTCTCTACATTTGTAGCAAAGCTATCTTCGATGACAGAAATTATTTGAAATTTCAGATTTTGAGAGAAAGTATGTAATTTATTGCCATTGCAAGTACAGAAGTCATTTCACTCATCAAGCAGAAAATTCAACAGTAATATAATACTTAAATAAATTTTTCATTAAAAATCCATCGATCTTTTAAGATCCTGTCAATAGAAATTATAGTCTTTGCAGATATTAGATGCTTTGATTATTGATATAACAATGTACCCCAGCCGAGTAACAACTTGCCCCACTCAGGGGTTAATTGTTACATTTTAAATCTTTGTGAAAAAAAGATACAATATGTCAGGGAAGAGTTACGGAATTATAATTTATTTAATTTAATGTATGATTAAATTGAACATCTTATGATATACATATTATTCGTTTGATATGAAAAATAACTTCTGGAAAATGGCCAAAAAAAAAAAAAAAAAACCGTAACAACTATTCCCAGTTTCCATTATATAGTAGGTACATCCATGTAATGCGCAAAACACGTAGCTCGCACAGAAAATTACGACCACAAAGTTTAAAGTAATCTACCGGAAATCTTTGTTTCTCGTTGAATTTTATGTCATCGTCTGCTGATATGGATTTGATTCTGCACGAGAGAGAGAGAGAGAGAGAGAGAGAGAGAGAATACTGGCTATTTTTGCTGATGCATAAAGGTTACAAGAGAGAAAGAGAGACACGGAGAGAGAGAGAGAGAGAGAGAGAGAGAGAGAGAGAGAGAGAGAGAGAGATGTATACATTTACATCAGTCAAATAAGGATTAAAATAATAATATATATTTGTGTAAAGAAAGGTTTAATTCATTTACTGTAATAGAACTATCGGAAATTATGTGAGAGTTTATAATTCCTCTCCCATAGCGTCATCAATACCCGATTTTTCTCAAACAGAAGTAGGACGGAGATAATGTCTCCAAGATTTCGAACTAATTATTTTCGTTTTTTACATAAACAGACTCTTTTTGTCATATTTTTTAGAGATTATTCTTGCATCTTTTGCTGGGATTCGCCAGTGTGATGAAACATTTTATAGGTCCAATAGAAATTGGGCCATGATGGAAATATATAAATGATTCCCGCATAGATTCAGGTTATCATTATTTTACCTAAATTTCTTTGTATGATATAATCATACACTTCACTCTCTCTCTCTCTCTCTCTCTCTCTCTCTCTCTCTCTCTCTCTCTCTCCCTCTTTATATATATATTAGATAATAATTTTATATATATATATATATACATATATATATATATATAATTATATATATATATATATATATATATATATATATTTATAAGTATGGATTTTAAAGGTTAAACTGTAAATTTCTTCACACATTTTTGCAAACGCTGTTCGCCGCAAGACCTAAATTTAAATGTGATATGAATGACAAAACTGTCATGGTGAATTAGCAGACAATGCATGCATGGTGGAGCGAGATAGCCGTAATCCTCGACGCTATGAAATAATTGTCGGTTACGGAAACTTACCTTGCAGGCACTTTTGGTTTGGAAGCTCATTGTAGCTAGCGCGTGATTTTTGCAATTCTTGTGATGAAAAGGAGAAGTTTTCTTCGGTTGCTTTTTAATTCCATTAAATGCTGAAAGCAATACGTATGTAAAAAAAAAAAGAGGAAACTTAAATACTAAGATGATAGTGTACCTATATAAACAATAAGGAACACATGCATGTGTTGTTATTAATAGAAGTTCATGTAGTAACTAAATATCTCTACTATTATCAATATTAATTTTTTGGGGGGGATATGGGGCTGATGGCTGTGTATTATAATCTCATAATAACTCGTAAATGAGAACAATATGTTTGTCTGAACATCTCTTTAATATTATATAGTGAATTCAATATGGAAAGATTCAAGAAATTTTCTTTGATACGTTAAAAACATTTAAAACATATATATATTTTCATTGTTTGACAACTTTTCCTGTACAAAATTACTATATCGAAACAAGCCAATTTTTCTCACAAATCTATTGCTTGTTGGCGCTTGAATTACTGACATTACGTTTAAATATTTTCTTATTCTACGCTGGACCATGACTACACGGAAATTAGTTACTTTTCTTTCATCTCTTCAGTGAATCCTTAGATATTTTCTTCATAACATCATTAAGACCTTTCCCCTTCCTGGAAGCCTTCTCAATTAAATTTCGTTATTCTTATTGTTTCATTAAACTGGTCATGGGACACAGTCGCCCCAAAAGTATCATTTTATTTGGAGCGTCTCTTTAAATAAATTTTTCAGAACATCTGCAGGAAGTTCCGGTCAAAAATGCCTTGATTAAAACCATTATTCTTCCTGATTCATCATTCAACTGTCACGCAGTTAAGGAATTGTTCCTGCCGAGGCGGTGTATTCATGCAGTCCTCGCTTTCTGCTTCACAATGCACCTGGATGAGTCCTTCCAGAGCGCTCAAATTCTCTTATTCTTGTCATGCTTACGGCTGTGATGCTAAGCTGAATAATGTTGTCGCTCGGAGAAAGCTTACATACCGTAACGAATAGCGAATGCATTAGCTTTTGCTGGACTTCCGGCTCTCTCTCTCTCTCTCTCTCTCTCTCTCTCTCTCTCTCTCTCTCTGTTGAGTGGTATGTTTGTGCAAAGTAAATGGACATGACAGGTATTCAATATAATGTCCAGTACACTAATCGTCTGACGTACATTGTAAAGAATACAAACATAATGCTTTAATTCAAAATGCCAATCTATTTATACTCGTACCTGCTCCTCGTTTTTAAATAATTATCACATATTTGTCTCCGTTTCCTTTTGTAATATATTTTTAAAGAATGAATTAACTTTGGAGAGCTACTCTAAAATTTACCTGTCTCTGCAAAGAAACTCGTCCGAGAAATTGAGAAATTACAATACATACTCAATGGCACCCAAACGTTCATTTTGTTTAATGAATTGATGATGATGATGATGATGATGATGATGATGATGATTATTATTTTTTTTTTTTTTTGCTCTATCACAGTCCTCCAATTCGACTGGGTGGTATTTATAGTGTGGGGTTCCGGGTTGCATCCTGCCTCCTTATGAGTCCATCACTTTTCTTACTACGTGCGCCGTTTCTAGGATCACACTCTTCTGCATGAGGCCCTGGAGCTACTTCAGCCTCTAGTTTACTAGATTCCTTTTCAGGGATCTTGGGATCGTGCCTAGTGCTCCTATGATTATGGGTACAATTTCCACTGGCATATCCCATATCCTTCTCATTTCTATTTTCAGATCTTGATACTTATCCATTTTTTCCTTCTCTTTCTCTTCAACTCTGGTGTCCCATGGTATTGCGACATCAATGAGTGGTACTTTTTCTTGACTTTGTCAATCAGCGTCACGTCTGGTCTATTTGCACGTATCACCCTATCTGTTCTGATACCATAGTCCCAGAGGATCTTTGCCTGATCATTTTCTATAACTCCCTCAGGTGTGTGTCGTACCACTTATTACTGCAAGGTAGCTGATGTTTCTTGCACAGGCTCCAGTGGAGGGCTTTTGCCACTGAATCATGCCTCTTTTTGTACTGGTTCTGTGCAAATGCATGGCATTCGCTTGCTATGTGGTTTATGGTTTTATTTTTCGTATTGCACTTCCTACATATGGGATAGATGTTATATCCGTCTATCGTTATTTGAACATATCTCGTTCTTAGGGCCTGATCTTGTGCCGCTGTTATCATACCTTCAGTTTCCTTCTTTAGCTCTCCCCTCTGTAGCCATTGCCATGTGTCATCGCTGGCTAGTTCTTTAGTCTGTCTCATGTATTGTCCGTGCATTGGTTTGTTGTGCCAGTCCTCTGTTCTGTCTGTCATTCTCTGTCTCTGTATGTTTCTGGGTCTTCGTCTACTTTTATTAATCCTTCTTCCCATGCACTCTTTAGCCATTTGTCTTCACTGGTTTTCAGATATTGCCTCAGTGCTCTGTTCTCGATGTTGACGCAGTCCACTATACTTAATAGTCCTCTCCCTCCTTTCTTTCGTGTTATGTATTGTCTGTCCGTATTTGCTCTTAAGTGTAGTGCTTTGTGTATTGTCATATGTTTCCTGGTTTTCTGATCTATGCTTCTGAGTTCTGCCTTCGTCCATTCCACTATTCCTGGGTTGTATCTGATTACTGACACTGCCCATGTGTTTATGGCTTTTATCATATTTTCGGCGTTGAGTTTTGACTTGAGTATCGCCTTGAAATCTCTGCATATATTCTTTCCTGATGTCGTTGTCCTTCATCTCTTGGTGTTTTATATACCCTCCTTCCATTATTCCCAGGTATTTGTATCCAGTCATCTGTGTGGTTTTTGATGTTGCTCCCATCTGGTAGCTTTATCCCTTCAGTTCTCGTTACTTTGCCTTTTTGTATGTTGACTAAGGCGCATTTTTCTATTCCAAACTCCATCCTGATAATCCCAGATACAATCCTTACAGTCTGGATTACGGTATCTATTTCCTTAATGCTCTTACCATACAGCATGATGTCGTCCATGAACATCAGATGGTTGATTCTGTTGCCTCTTTTCTTGAGTTTGTACCCGGCATTCGTCTTCTGTAGTACTTTTGTCATGGGAATCATGGCTACTACGAAGAGTAGTTTGGACAGTGAGTCTCCCTGGAAGATCCTCTCCTGATATTAACCTCTGCTAGTCTTATTCCAGAGCTTGTAAGTATTGTATTCCAGTTGCGCATTGTATTTTTGAGGAAGTTAATGGTGTTTTCCTCTGCCCCATATATTTTCAGCCATTCTATTAGCCATGTGTGTGGTATCATGTCGAAGGCTTCTTATAGTCTATCCATGCCATGCTTAGGTTAGTTTTTCCTTCCTCCTACTGTTCTTCATTACCATTTTGTCTATCAGGAGCTGGTCTTTGTGCCCCTACACTTCCTTCTGCAACCTTTCTGTTGGTGGGGGGATGGTGTTTGTCTCCTCTAGGTAACTGTATAGCCTTTCACTGATGATACCTGTTAGTAACTTCCACATTATGGTAGGCAGGTGATTGGCCTGTAGTTACTGGCTATATTTATTTCCCTTACTCTTGTTCTTCCCGTGGTCATCCATTTGGGTGCATGGTGATTTGAGATACAATGTTGCAGTTGTTCTGCTATTCGTAGGTGTAGGGCCTTGAAGTTTTTGAGCCAGTATCCATGGGACTTCATCGAGGACCTGGGGCTTTCCAGTTTGGCATTTTCTTTAGTTGGTGTCTGACTGTGTCTGTCGTGATCTCTGTGAATCTTTGTTTTATTCTCCCTGTTTTTCTTCTTCCTTGACTTCCTGGAGCCATGTTGCATGTTTGTTGTGTGATACCGGATTGCTCCATATGTTTTCCCAGAGTCTCTTACTTGGTTCGGCTTCAGGAATTTCTTGGTGGTTGTCTTCCCCTCTTAGTGGCTGTATAGTTTTTCTGGTTGGTTCCGAATAGTTGTTCTGTTGGTATCCCTTATTCCTGTTCATGTACCATTGGATCTTATGTACTATGGCCTTAAGCCTCTGTTTTACATCTTTTATTGTGTTGTAGGTACCCCTCTCTTGTACTTCTCTTATTATTATTATTATTATTATTATTATTATTATTATTATTATTATTATTATTATTATTATTATTTGTAGTAGTAGTAGTAGTAGTAGTAGTAGTAGTAGTAGTAGTAAGTAGTGTTTCTTGATGAAGAAGTTAAAAAATGGAAAACTACATGTCTGTTGGATGCGAGAGAGAGAGAGAGAGAGAGAGAGAGAGAGAGTGCCAAGACAAGACAAGTGTCACTGCAGATAGCACAAGCATAAAGAAAAACGTGCACATTTCTTTTTAGAGCAGCGATACGCTGATTGTAGCGTTGGGTGCATGAGTTGGTAGAAAACGGCACTTTGGAAGAAACGGGGCCGAGAACCTGCTAGTATGTTATCAGCCGATTCTGCTGAAACCATCCTGTTTCGTGTTTTAAACCTTTAAACTAGAATTAAGCATAAAAAGTCTCTTAGTAGATTATCTTTCCAGGTAGAAGCTTATTGTTATGGGATAATAAGCGGAGTAATTGTCGCTTCTTTAAAAGAGAATAAACAAGTGAAAATCGACTGATGAATAGGTTACGAGTTGTATCAACCTTTTGGATACCTGTAAATGAACTAGAGAATGCTTACTGATATGCCCATGTAATTAACGAATATATGTATATAAAAAGTGTATATTGATGACTGTGTTGTTTCACAAATTGATATAAATTTTCTTGATATTGTAATAGCCAATAAAATGTTCACTTTTATCTCTTTATTATTGCTATAGGCATATAATATCCTTTGGCATTATAATGTTTTACCAATGAGGCTTTAGAGTATGAAATATACATACAATATAGCTATTTATTACTTGATTTTTTTTAATCTAAGAAAAGTAAGACACGTATGAGGAAAGATACAAAAGATACAAAATGCTTGAAATAAACTTGAAATAAATTCTAGGAAGACCAGACTGACATGACTATATTTCCATCGTCCCTTGAGCTTATAAAATAAAAATAAACAAATATTCTTTAGTTTACACTCAGCAACAACAACAACAAACATGTAAAAATTGTGCAGAAGTTTCTTCAGCGCAATCGGGTTTTCTCTACGTCGTATAATCAAGGCCACCGAAAACATACATAATTTCTGAGGTCTCGATATAATGCTGTATGAACCGTGTCCACTGACACTTTAAAAAACGCTCATTGGTGGCCAGGCGTATATTGTTGCCATGCGCAAGGTTATGGCTACCTTGAACCTTAAATAAAATAAAAAACTACTGAGGCTAGAGGGCTGCAATTTGGAATATTTGATAACTGGAGGGTGGATAATCAACATAATAATTTGCAGCCCTCTAGCCTCAGTAGTATCTAAGATGTGAAGGTGGACTGAAAAATTACGGAGAGAAAAAAATTTTGTGACAGATAGACGAAGCCTGCATAATATGTATTTTCCGAAAACTAAAAAACTAATTATGACATAACAGCCTAACATTCCCACTACAAACAAGAAACAAGTCGTTACTTAAACTTTTGCCTTGCTAGTTTCACCATGCAGGCATATAATGCGATGGAAGTATTGAACTACTACAAAAATTTCAATCAATGGTGTACGGAATTTCAAAGGACACTTCCTAGAATTTATTTGAAATGTGAAATCCAAATTTACAAACTGGATAAATATATGGAGCAAATTTGCATTAATGAATACAAAAAGAATTTGATTGTAAATAATTATGGGCATAGGAAAAAAATTCTCACTCTAAGTCTGAGCAAATTAAGATCCATAGAATGGGAAGAAGAGTGTTTGATGTAGCTTTGCCATGTTCCCATATGTATTGCTCGTATACCACCCTTTTGTGAAAGTGAACAGCGATCCTCTGGAGAGTTGAGTCATGGTCACAATAATGTACGAATGGCAGCTTCCATTTTCAGGGCACGATATTTGGTAAACCCCTCCTCTCCTCTTCATGGGATCTTCACTAGTGATGGGACTGATCTTCATGAGGTAAAAGGGCAGTCTTCTGATCCTTGTAGTTGATCGTAAATTGGCTTCTCGTCTGCATTAGAAGTTTTGCACAGGCGCTGATGATGTTCATCATGACTGCCTCATCAGTCTTACATTCGTTATTCATGTAGTGCCTGTAGAATAGTCTAATGGTCCTCTTACTCTTGCAGGGGGCATGGTCCTCCTGATGATACCACCTATCAACGGCATTTTTCCTCACCTTGGTAAACTGAGACTAAGAATATTCATTGGGCGACGTGTTCGAGGTCATCAGAAGTGGTACTCCAAGAAGACCAATGTGAGAGGGGAACAATGAACGTAATTGTTCATGAGCAAGGATTTAAGTGTTTCTGGCATTCACTTTTGACACTGAGGCAAAGCCCAATGTCGTCTGGCTCACAGTGGACCTATGAGTGAAAGCATTGAGGAGTGCTGACGACATGGACTTCCACAAAAAGACAGTGGCGCCATTCACACTTTTATCACATGTAAAGTGGAGAACCAATTCCTCTACAAAAGTATGCCTCAGTGTCTCCAGTTCATCTTCATCGTTGATATTGAAGAAGGTATCACTGATGTACCAGATATATTCAGTTGGCCAATAATCCCTTCTGCTCATAATAAGCCAACACCAGAGCCACTGGAAACACTCATGTGCATCTTTGAGGAGGAATCAATACTCTGCTTCACATGTGGGAGAGGTGTGGATAGCACCATTCTCTTTTTTGGAAGTATATGTTACCAGCACTCCTCAAGGTTTTCACACGCAGGTCCACATAAGCCAACCGACATCGTGCTCGCCCTCAACGGTAGCAGTGAATGTCCAGAAAATATTGCATTCTTGTCATGAACGCCTACATTCATCGTGCTTTCCCACAATATTCCTCATAGAATAGCACTTCTGATAGGCTTAGGCTTGTCACCCAAACCCTTGTGGATAACAGATATTTTTACTGTTGGGTCACCAAAGTGATGAGAAATGCCATTCACAGGTGGTATCATTAATAGAATCATGCCCCTTGCATGAATTAGAGTAGCATTAGACTGTTCTACATGGCCTACATGAACGCCGAGTATAAGAAAGATGAATAACATATGTAAAATCCACTGATGCAGAAAAAGTCAACCTCACAATCTATTAAAAGGACTGGAATACTGCCCAGTACTTCATGAGGAACTGAGGAACAGTCCGTTGCTAGCTACGATCCCATAAAGAGGAGGCGAGTAATTTACCAATAATTGTACCCTGGGAATGAATGCTGCCATTTGTACATTGGCATGACTATGACTCAACGCCACAAGAGGATCGCCATTCACATACACGAAGGGAAGGGATAACTGCACGACTTGAGAGAATTCAGCAGTTCTCCCTTACAACAGCAGATCATAAGCCCAAAAAGCTTGGACAATGCCAGTGACCATCACCACCTCCAAGCTAATACCACCATCAGCACACCCTTAGGATAACAATTTAGTCACTTGATACTTATGACCAGAAATCTTAGGATCTGGCACCAGCCAATCAGCGACTACATAGTCAAACAGACTTTCCTAGATGAGTAATTCCACTCCCAGCCAATAGAAGAAGCCCTACACCTTAGACAGCTAATAAAAGATTACCAAAATTAAGCCCAATTGCGGGTATAAATATGGCATGGTTGTACCCCTGGCATTATTTACCTTTTGAAAAATGGTAGAATGTCTTACCGAAACATAAAAGAATAATTGAACTTTGGACAGCCGATGAATAATTTACCTGCTGCTACAAAGCGACTCATTCAGAGACTAAGAAACTACAATATAAACTCAACTGGACCCAAAAGCCTATCCTGTTCAATGGAGGTTGCTTGAGAGCGAATCTCTTTCCGAGCTATTCAAATATTACTATCAATAATAATAATAATAATAATAATAATAATAATAATAATAATTAATAATAATAATAATAATAATAATAATCTTCTAAAAGGTCCACAATAATAAATTGTTAAGAGTCCGTGTATAATTTTTAAAACTTTACAAAAAGCTTTCGAACCCTTCGATAGAGAGTTTTTCCCTACAATAATAATAATAATAAAAATTTTCAAGATGACGTTAAAAGTTTACTGGGTCCTCGTTAGATTCTACCTGGGCAAGGTAATTGCTAATATATTGATCAGTTATTAGGATGTCAGAAAATGACAGGAGATCTCCATAAAACCTTCTATGCTTAGTAGAGGGGAACTTCTTTATTGAGGCGTTTCAGCTAACCCTACCAAGACAATGTCATAAAAATGCATTATTGGGACCTTTATAGTGTCTGCCTCACAAGAGAAACTTTTCACCATTGGGGACAGAAATCCATGAATATTAGACTACCCTGGGCACCTTTCTTTATGCAAATCCCTTAACAAGTGCTCTCAGCAGGTCCATATTATGAAAGGTTGTTCCACCCCCAACTAACAATATGTTGCTGGGCATGCTTAATGCACCTGAGACTGCTGTCTAATATTAAGCCAGATTTTCCCTTACACCGCATTGATCAGAGCCAATGCCAATTGATGCTGACTTGAATTAATCCCCACTACTGTTTTTAGTTTGTCCTTTCCCCTTAGCTACTGTAATTTTGATAAAAGTGGCTTTTGATGAACGGTATAGTCCTGTTTCAGTTTCCTATTGAGGAGGATGTTTTAGCTTAAGCTTGAAAATTCCAAATAGAGAATAATTGATAACAAACATGATAATTTTTTGTTTCTTCGTATATATAGATATATATATATATATATATATATATATATATACATATATATAATATATATATAATATATATGTGTGTGTGTGTGTGCCGTGTGTGTGTGTGTGTGTGTGCTGTGTGTGTGTGTACGTGTGTGTATATGTGTGTGTGTGGATTTCTGAAAACTAAATTTACCTTATTTTTTTGTTTAAAATTTGTAAGCTCTCGTAACTGATCAATCAGATCTAAAAGAACAACCACTGCAAAAATAATAGTAGGATTATGGTAATCAGATATCCGTTCTGTATTTTTTTTTTTTATAGTTAGTGCAAATCCTCGGAAATAAATGAAGCATGTGAGCCTTTTCTGAAGGAGTACACATATTACATTATTAATAGAAAATAGTTTTCACTTTGCAAACAACCATCAATACTGGAATTTGAACGTCTTATGCTTAGAGATTTCTAGTTTATGTAACTTTTTTTTGACAACTGTTTCAGCAACTATTAAAAATTCAAAACAATTTGCTCCTCTTGAATCCTTTTCCTCCTCCCTCCACACCCCACCTCTTCCCTCACTTCAAACTCGGCACTCAAGCTTGGGTAAGTTGGCTTCACGAACTCCGAACTTTCCTTGCTTCTTGTATTATTCTGTTTTCAACACTCTTGCCCCTGGATGATTGGTCGATTGCAATCCCCATCAAAAAGGTGAAGAAGCGCAATTTTACACTCAGTTTTATTGTGATTACGTGGTTTTATTTCGATGTATTAATTCAGTTTTATAATGGAAATTCTTCATATCCATGAATAAATTGCTTATTCGTCAGTCAATAAGATATACCTAAGAATGCAACAAAATTATCTCCTATTCTAACCTATTAATTTCATACTATTACCAACATTTTCAGCACCTAAGCTCATTTGAAAAATATAATAATGAAGAGAAAATTTCGTTTAATTTCCTTTTTTTTTATTATCGCTCACTCCACTCATCCTTCAATTACCTGCGGGAGAGTTGGTTGGACAACCCCATCATACATTCTGACATCTACTTCTAAGAAAGCGCTCTATCAGTCTTGTTCATTGCTTCATCACTTAGATAACTGACACGATTTCATCCTACCATCATTTGTCGCGTTACGCACGGCTTTCTTGCATTCTTCTAGAACAGACGTTATTTTCTGTTCATATATATATATATATACTATATATATATATATATATATATATATATATATATATATATATATATATTCTCATGGGGTCTCTAATACCTTTTTTTGTGATAATTGTTAAATGGGAGAGAGAGAGAGAGAGAGAGAGAGAGAGAGAGAGAGGAGAGAGAGAGAGAGATGGTAATTTGATTTTATTGCAGTTAACACCATCCCCATAAAAAACCTTTAGATGGCCGTTATGTCTTTCTCTTTTCTTTCATCCGCTTAACCGTACACCAGATAATATTAGTTATTTTTTCTTACTTGTTTAGCCGTGTTATAAAGTGGCGAAACTCTGCAATACAGTTTTAATATGGTAAGCCCCACTCCAAGTTTATCCACTCGCATAAATTCTTCGCTGTCTTAAATATAAAATCTAATTTCAGGATAATAAAATATTTTTCCCTCGAGGACGTCAGAGTTCGCTACTGTCAGTTTTTCATAAAAGTACATTTTTAACTGAAAAGAGGATGTCTGGTGAATTCTAATACTTTTTCATTTAATGGAATTCTATAACTATTTATGTATGAGGGAATATATTTGAATTCGTATATTTATCTTCAGCAACGAAAGGAAACTTGATTAATTTTTATATAGATTTAATTTATCGTTGTATTTGTATAGGATTGGCTGAATGGCAAAAATGACTTAGTTTATCCCCGTACCAAACAATAAAGTTCATTAGCATCTTTCCATGGACATTCACATATTAGTTCCTTCTCTCTTCCACAATGTCTCTAATCATGGGTTAAGTTACTGATGGCAGGGATATTCAAGATGATGTTTGAGGACCTAATCCGTGAAATATGTAAGCAAAATTAAAAGTAATTAATACGTATTTTTGGGGGTAATTATTCCGTGCTACTGAAATAGATCCAAAAACATTCACTTGTGCAACCAGCAGTTTGATTTACTGATAACTATGCATTTTCGAAACTTCTGGATGCAACAAAAGTTTCTCCCAAGAAGAAAACGTATTCTTCAAACGAATATTGTAACGTGACCATAAGTTACGGAGTAAAGACAGACGGGGCACCGTGCTTTTAAGAAGTGAACAGGCCTATGCATTAGAAACGTGGTTGAAATTAAAAAAACCATTCGACTGCCATTGTTCTTAGTTGAGTCAGAGAATTGGAGAGGCCGAAGATGTTAACGGTACAAGAGTTGAGTCAGCAACACTCAGGCAATTTAAATACGTTGTATAATTGAAAGCGGTTGGTCCCGCTCCAGTAAGCTCATTAATGAAGTTACAAAATAAATATAAAAATTATGCTATGTGACTCAGTCTCACTATTGTTGGAAGTCCCGCAGTGAATAAAGATGAGAAAAATATAAAACGAAGACCTGTATCTAAACGCATTCAGCAAATTGAAAAGGGCATCCATATATATATAGTGACCATATGATGGTAATGAAATAGTTTATTTAATGTACTGTAGACGCAACATACATGATATATTCGCCATCCTTTGAAACCTAATAGTTGTTTTAAAATCTTGATGGAGTTGGTGATTTTAAGAGCTTTATTATTTTCATTGGTTTTTATCGAATGCGTTGCTCTTCAATTGCAATATAGAAAAAAATGAGAAGTGCGGGTGAGAAAGGGGAGATAGGAATATTAGAAGAAAGGCTATTTTAATTATTCAATTGTTTATATTTTAACAGAACTCTGCTCACTCAGCTCTAGTATTGTTTTCTTTATATTTGGTCTCTCCAGCTCTCCGCCTTCAACTAAGACCCACAGCAGTCGAATTACAAAAAAGGTAAGTAATTCAATTCGAAAGAAAACCAAATACTACTACTGGCTTTTCAGATACAGTGACAAATAATTCGTTTCCTCTCATGATTTAGCGATCAAATGCATTTTCCTGTGTTTGTGTGCCGAACGTGAGCCACTGAGCGACCGAGAGAGAGAGAGAGAGAGGTTGGGTCCGACGAGTAGGGGAAAAACAAAAGAGAAGAAAGTTTATAGTTTTATTCATTTTACTTCCTGGTTTCATCTGTGATTATCTTACCCTTTTTTTTTTTTTTTTTTTTTTAGGGGGGAATACTATGTACGGTCCACTCCTTCATCGCATCAACACGCGGACATGCCATTACAGAAAAGTGGTTGTAATAATGAACAAGCTTATATCTATATCCTGGGGACTATTTGCATTCAAACCTTATGGGGAAACGTACGAAATTGAAAGTGCTTACCCCGTTCCCGAGATTAGGCTAAAATAGGAGCCATTTTTAGATTTTACTTTACACCACCACCCTTGGAAGTTACATAACCAAAACCAACCAAATGAACACACACATATAATATATATATATATATTATATATATATATATATATATATATAGTATATATATATATATATATATATATACACTGAAGCAACTTTCAAAGAGAGAGAGAGAGAAGAGAGAGGGAAAGAAGAGAGAGACGAGAGAGAGAGAGAGAGAGAGAGAGAAGAGAAGGAAGGAGGAGGGCAGGTGAGGGTACAAAGGATAGGGGAGAAAAAGGAGGGGATGGAGGTGGGGAGGGAGGATAGGTGGAGCTTTTTATACTGTGTTGTGTTTGTATCCATTTCTGGCTAATTGAGTTGCATGGGTAAATCACTAGTAACTCTGATAACCTTCTTCAAAGGAGTCTTCACTCTAATTAGGCCCCATCCACATGGGCGACCTTTGCTCGACGAACTTTGCTCGATGTGACGTCAGAAGTGCAGATACAGCGGGAAAAGTTCTGAATTTCCCGCTTCTGAGCTTCTGACGTCACATCGAACATAGTTCGTCAAGGAAAGCTCGTTGTGTTGAACGGGTGGGGCTTAAGAAATGAATTTCCATAGAGGTATTCTTCTGGGTATGTATAGTACCCAGATATACTTGATGCGTGAAGTTCCTCGCTGGACGAGTCGTTTTCGCGCTAGGCTACCAATCCGGTGGTCCGAACTTCGAATCCCAGCTCGGCTAATGTGGAATCAGAGAAATTAATTTCTAGTGATAGAAATTCATTTCTCAATATAGTGTGGTTCGGATCCGACAAGAAGGTGTAGGTCCCGTTGCTAGGTGACCAATTGGTTCCTAGCCACGTGAAAATATCTAATCCTTCGGGCCAGCCCTAGGAGAGCTGTTAATCAGCTCAGTGGTCTGGTAAAACTAAGATATACTTAACTTGATGCGTGAGCAGTCAACGGTCTTCAGTTCCTCTTATTTTTCCCATACGTGAGTTCACCTCTAGGATTTATTTCACCATTTTTTGTTTTCTTAATCCATCAATTATTTTACGATTCTCCATATTCTTATTTCATTGACCAAATGATAAGATTTGGACTTCTACATTTAATCGGTCATTCTTGATTGGCCCCCTAAATTTACACAACTCATGAAATTTGAAAATAAGGGTAGCAAATGAGTTAAACAAGGGAAAAGTCGTTTATCGACACTTTAGAATTAATTTAATGGCTGAACAATCTATGCGCAGAATGTTGTAAAAGACTTTAATTTTTAAAAGACATCGTAGCTGAGAGGGTTATTCCCACTTTTAGTTCCAATTTTAGGTTTGCTTTCAAGTTGTTTTTTTTTTTTTTTTTTTTTTTTTTTTTTTTTTTTTGCACCTACGTGTTTTGGTCATCTGTTATTGTACTGACAGAACAACATTGCTCTAAATTGAAATGACCTTAAATACTTTTTTCTAACTTTTAGACACAATGAAGATAATATTCTTTCCTGTCACCTGTTTTTAATAACTTTCTTCAATGGAATAGAATACTATAGAATATAGGATTAAGGCCAAGAGCTTGGGCGTATGACGTCATTCAGCGCTGAAATGGAAATTGAGAGTTAAAAGTTTTGAAAGGTGTAAGAGGAGGAAAACATAGTAGTTGAATTATGAATAAATTGTTAGAGGGGCGGGGTCAGTGGGAAGTAAGATGGAAGAAAGATTATGAACGGAGGTACAGTAAAAGGAATGAGAGGGGTTACAGCCAGGGGCCAAAGGGACTCTGTAAAATACCTTAAGTAATGCCTATAGAATTTTCCCCTTATGGAAAATGTTCTTCGATGTCCCATTCTTATTTAAGAATAGAGGCTTAATATATATAATTCAAAATATCTATATTGCTACCATCGCCATAAGAATTTAAGTGACCTTTAAATATTAAAATTGCGATATTCGAGAAGTCATTAGCACTGCAAAATTTCTAAATTTCTATGCTTAAATTTTTTTATATAAAAGACAAAGTATCTGCTCTTTATGGAAACACGAATTCTCATTATTTTAGTTACATAGGCTATAAACGAAGAATGGATGATAACCACTAGTCAGTTTTCAAATTTAGTTTTTCTCTTTAACAGAAAGAGACCTTTCAGACAAAAATAAATAAATCTTCATTCTTTTGCTATAAAACATCAAACATCAAAACTTTAAAGCTTGTCAGACATCAGAATTTATCATGATATGGTAACACACACACATATTATATATATATATATTATATATATATATATATATATATATATATATATATATATATATATATATATATATTATATATATATATATATAATATATATATATATATATATATATATATATAATATATATATATATATATATATATATATATATATATATATATATATATATATATAATATATATATATATATATATATATATATATATATATATATATATATATATATATATACATATATATATATATATATATATATATATATATAATATATATATATATATAATTATATATATATATATATATATATATATATATATATATATATATATATATATATATATATATATGTAAGGCCTAGGGTTTTTGATTAATAATATATTGTCCATGAGTTCTCAGTGACCTATGGAATGTGGAGAACAGTGCAGGAGCGGCGACCCGAGAGTAGCTGACAATGAGTATTCTATAGGTGGCGTGAGATAAAAATGCTTAGTTCGACAAGTCAATGTACTGAGTTTATTAACTCTTCTCAAAGTGCCTTTGTGAAACTGGATGCAACTAGTGTTGCGAGGCGCTAGCGAACTGTGCGTTCGTATGTGCGTGTGCGCCTCTTTCCCTTAATAGTTTCATACGCAAGCCTATGGGGAGGATTTTGACAGAGGGTCTTCAAGTGAAAGGCAAGATGCCGTGGTGTTCGGCCGGGGGAGTTTTTATAAACTGTGTTTAAGTGTTCCGGTTGCTTGGGTGAGTGTTGAAGTGTTTTAGCCGAAGGCTGGCTTATTATCTGTTTGACATTTTTTATGATGATATCCAATATTTAGTCATTGATTGTCAATCTTGTGTGTGTACTTACCGGGATGTGTTCTGTATCTTTGAAACAGACGATTCTGGAATGGAGAGGGACAAAGAGTTCCCAGATGGGTGTAGACTTTTTGGTGACTAATGATTACTATCAGACATTGTACTATTCGGGGTTTTTTGAGTTAGTCTGTAAGACTTGATTACTTGATTGATTACCCATTATTTATTCGTTGTTAATATGTTAATGTTATGATGCGACTCTCATTTCATTACCTGTTAGAATGGAGAGAAAGAGGTGGAGAGAGAGAGAGAGAGAGAGGGATTGCCGAGAGAGAGAGAGAGAGGCTGTGTGTAATGCTGTGTGTGGGTTTGCCTTCCGTTTCGTGTCACACGCTTACCTAATGAATAATGGGGGGGGGGGGGAAATCCCCCCATTACATATATATATATATATATTATATATATATATATATATATCACAAGGAGGAGAGTTAAAGGCATGTATCAGGCAGCGTACATAATTTATTGCCGACGTTTCACATCGTTTAGATGCATTTTCGAGGCTGGGAATTGATAAAAATACAAACATATAAGACTTGTCACTAATAAAACACGGTATAATATTCAACATTGGACACTTAAACACTAAAACATATTTATTATGAAAAAATTACTGTACAACAACACTAGGTTGAGAGTACCAGCGTAAAATTAGAAGGACAGAGCGGGGAAAAGAAAAAAAAAAGACACCCACCCACACACACACACACACACAAAACTATACAAAAGACGAGAGACAGAACTGAAGGAAACAAAACAATAGTTAGGCTATGAACAACTGAACTGACGAGGGCTGGGCATTTAAATTCGGTACATTGGTTTTGATTAAAAAGCTAATCATCTTTATTGGCTGATCCAACCAATAATTTTAAATTACCGATGTCCAAGCGGGAGCGACAGTTATTGGAATCCGGCGAATTTACCGAAAACAGTTCACCGACAACAATTTACCGACAACAGTTCATCGACAACAGTTCATCGACATGCTCAATTTATCGACTGCACAATTCACCGACATTGTGATTGATTAATTCACCGACAACAATTAGGCTAAGATAAAAAAGGAAAGATGATTAACAAGACTGTACCAGCACATATAAAATAAAGGTTTGAATACTAAACTGGTAGTTACGAAATAACCGAGGCAATAAATGGCCAAATAAGGTTTTAATACTAAACAGGTAGTTTAGAAACAGCCGATGCACTAAATTACCAAAAATAGCATTGACTTCAAAATAATAATGGTGTATTTTTTTACTTTAGTAAGAAATATAAATGGTCTAGTTAAAGATTTTCACTACATAGCCCATCATGCCTCTCCCATTTTATAGAATCTGAAAAAGGAAAGAAGCAGCTTGTTGTTCATGGCTATTTCTTTTATAAAGACAAGGAGCGTGAAGATTAGATATAATGGAAATGTGACAAATATAACAAAATAAGGTGCAAAAGCGAGTAACTACGCGTGACGGTGAAATTGTAGCAGAAGTGACTGAGCATAATCATGTTTGTGATGCAGCTGAGAGTGAAGCACAAAAAATTGTAGAAAACATACGTAAAAAAGCCCAATCTTCCACTGAAGCACCTAATGCACTAATATCAAACGAGCTTACGAATTGCAGCGAAGCAGCTGCTTGTAGACTTCCGAAACACAGACGATGAAAAGGACAATAAGAAGTAGTATCAGATTTGAGAATAATTGCCTGCAACCACTTCCACAGTGCCAAAGTGAATTAACTTGCTAGCGAGTATACGAAAATTGCATATTAATTTTTGCTACTTCACGTAACACTCTTCTTCTATCAAATAGTGATCATTGGTATGGGGACGGAACATTCAAACCGCTCCATTGTTATTTTATCAGCTATATACATTCCATGGATTTCAAGAAAATAGAGTAATTCCGCTTGTCTATGCATTACTTCCAGATTTTAAGTCAGAAGCATCATACAATACGGTACTAGAGAAGATTAAGATCAATGCATATTTTTCGTCTCCTTCCTCGATAACTATTGATTTTGAACAACGCAATGATAAAAGGCATACAAAAAAGAATTCCCAAGCGTGGTATTAAAAGTAGGATCCTTTCCATCATTTTTCTCAGTGTATCTTTCGTGCATCCAGGCTAATGGACTGAAAAGAAGATATGAAGAGGATGCGAATTTGCTCTAAATCGCGTTATTTGCCCGGCCATAGCATGTTGCCTGTTGATTCGGTAGTCAGTGCAATTGAATTGCTACGTGATGCTGATATCCTCCCGAGTGAAGCAGAAGCCGTAGTGGACTATTTTCAAGATACGTGGTATAGGCCGTCCTGACAGAAGGACCAGTCACTAGACCTCCCAAGTTTGAGCTCGAGATGTGGAATGTTTATGAATCTGCTTTACTATCCCTACCGAAGACAAATAATGCGGTAGAAGGCTGGCACCGAACTTTTGAAACAGAAGTTGCTGGGCACCACCCTAATATATGGAAGTTTTTCGACTTCTTGAAGAAGGAACAAAATTATAATGATGTAAAAAGTTGACCAATTTTTAGCTGGTACTTCATCTCAACCATTCAAGAAAGAAATACCGTGATTCTTCTGAACGAATAAAACGGTTTGTTGAAAAATACTCTTCATATAGCGATGTCATTGATTATCTGCGGGCAATAGCCCATAATCTTTGCCTTCTGATTTTAAATAAAACAATTTGTGGTTTTTTATACATCTATTTATTTCTCAAATATTTTGTTTTTTTAAATATTTTGCCCATGGGAACTTTATTAAAAATCAAGTTTCGCTTTTATTTACTGTATATTTTAAAACATGTTTAATAGAAAAAAAATCTACATCGTTTTCTAATATCCTAAATAAAGAATAGCAAGTAATTATTTCATATATCAAAGATAAAAGGTTAAAAGCCGAAACAACCAATAAGTAATGAAACATTAACTAAGGCTGCAATCGAATTTGTCACCAATTATGTCAATGAAAATATTTTATTTTCCAATTGGCCGATTGAATTTTGTTTAAGACCTTTTTTTTTTCTATCAATTGTTGTCGGTGAATTGTGCACTCGATAAACTGAGAATGTCGATGAACTGTTGTCGATGAACTGTTGTCGGTAAATAGTTGTAGGTGAATTGCTGTCGGTAAATTCGCTTAGACACGAGTGGTTACGGACGCTAGATAGCTCTGGATTGGATAGTTTGCATCCTGTTCGGAAACTGACTGTTTTGTGGGCGTAGAAACGGACTTGTAGCAGCCTCTTCATGCATCAAACATAAGTACCCCGATTACATCTGGGAGAAGTGTTTTTATAGACGATGTTGGACATCAAAGGCGGGCTTAATCTGTCTTTGGCTCTGAAAAGAGATCGGATGGTTAGAGGATTTTTCGGAATTAGGTTCAAGGATGGCAATTCATTGTTAATTAATTGTAAACGTTCTTTTTGAAGGAATTGTCATGGAGGAAAGGGAACTTAGCATAGATGATTAACTTGGGAATAATATGTATAGGAGGTGGGGGGTTCATTTACTTGTTTAAAAATTTATTGTGAGTTCTATAAAAGTGCGCTGAGGGGAAACAGTTGCTGTTAAAAATGTTTACTAAAAAATCTATTTTGTTGTGGAAAGAGACCCAACTGGAACTGAGGACAAAGGCATTTAATTTAAAATCAAAATTACATGAGCTATATAAATTTGTCCCTAACCCTATGAATGTACTCTTTCTGTAAATCCCTGTATGAAAGCCATTATTGTCTCTGGAAACAAGTAAATCTAAAAATGGCAGGGTGTTATGGGATTCTTTCTCTATGGTGAACTTAATATTAGGATGTTGAGAGTTAATAAATTCTAAATTAGCTTCAGTATTAAAATCAAACCTAAACAATGCAAACGTGTCATCTACGTACCTTCTGTAAAATAGGGGGTAAATGTTGAGGGGGTAACTGTCAAAGATGGTCTCCTCCAGGGAGTTCATAAAAATATTGGCGAAGGTGGGACCAAGTGGGCTGTCATCGCCATCCCTTCAATTTGCTTAAAACAAGAGTCTTTAAAAATAAAAGTCGTGTCTTGCACGGCCAATTCTAAAAGTTGCTTAAATAACGAACGAGTAAAACGTTTAAAAATTTAATCAGACAGAGGAAAAAATCTATCTGAAATAATTTCGATAGTTTCTCTAACTGGAATGCTGGTAAATAAGGACTCAACACCAACACTTACCATGAAGAGATCAGAATCTTGCTTTAAAATATTTTTAGAATCAGATGTGTTTTTTACGTTATGGGTACTATGGGCGAGTGGTTCTAGGAGAGGAACAAGGTACTTAGCAAGGTTATAATTAGGGGTGTTAAGTGAAGATAGAATTAGTCTAAGTGGGGCGCCCTCCTTGTGGATTTTCGGGAGACCATACATAATCCCGTAAGTGGACCCAGTAACATATAAATTCTGAAAAGTCATCTCATCAATTATGTTTTTATTTTTAAGAAGTTTCAGAAATCTGTTGATCCTGTCCTCTACTTTAATAGCATTCTGAAGGTTAGGAGTTCCCAAGCTCTGAAATTTTGTGGTATCGTCAAGTAGCGAACACATTTTCGTCGTATAATTGAGTTTATCTAAGATTACTGTTCCCTTACCTTTATCAGGAGATCCTCTTTTTTGAAGAAAGGAGACCATCTAGTTTTTAGATTATTGCAATTTTCCGAAAATGGGGAGGAGCTGTGAGTCACTGACACTGAAAGCAGTGCTGTGAACTGTGAGCTTTGATAATGTGGTTGATTATATCATGCCATAAAAAATGATCGTAGAGAGCTTATAACTACGATTCATAATAAATTACATAAAGATATTGTTAATGATAACCTGGGAAGACGGCAGCATAATATAATTTTAGATTTTACTGATACCTTTCGGTTGCAGTTTTTTTTTTTTTTTCTTTTTTTTTTTTTTTTTCTTTTGTAATCTAGAAAAAATCACCTTCAAGGTAATATTACATGGATAATGTATCACTAAATATATGTTCCATATAAAGTGATGTTCATTATTAGAAATAATAAGCATTCTAAATATGTTTCATGTAGTGGATCTGGAACGTGATATCCCAAGTTTTTAAAGGATCATCACGTGTGCCACTTGACTCAGGTCTAATCAAAGGAGTACAGTAAAAAAAAGTTGGAATTTCTCAGAAATCGTACTGCTAGTTATTTTTTTTCGATAAATTCATCATTTATTAGTTATTTTGAAGAGAAAAGGAGCAACCAGTGAAGAGTGAAGGAACGAAGCGAAATGAATATCTGTTTAATGAAAAGGCAAAATATACAAGTACATAACACTAGATAGCTTACGAAGAGGGGAAAGAACAAGAAAACAGAGATAATGGTGTATGCATGTAGACAGAAATAATGCGATCGAATTAGGTAGGAAAGAGTAGATAAGTAGATTGCAAAGTGAGTCCCACAGAATATGTTTAAGAAGGAAGGTTTACAAGTATACTAAATAAATGGGACCCAGGAAAATTATTAAGAGAATTTTGCATCAGTAAAAACCAAGCAGGATATATAACGTTATTTTTTGAACAATTAAGAACTATAATTTAATCACACGAAAAATATTTTAAAAATAGTTTTTAATTTAATGAGGTAGACTAACAATGAATATAATATACTAATTATATTTAAATGAAAGTTGTTCACTCTAAATTAGAAGTAACAACTCATATTTAATTACTATAAAGATTCATAACTATTTAGTTCGCAATGCTTATAATGGCATTTTCCCAAAAATAAGATAACATGCGGATTAGGAGATGAGTAGCCTCATTCATTTCTTGTTAATTAAGTTGTGGGAATATGGACGTATTGACTATCTCTCGTATATACGAGGCAAGAAGCATTATTCACCTCAATATTTGGAGTCTCATATCTTGATAAGATACCAATTAAATGTTAATTGAGGCGTTATCATCAGTCAGTTTTGTTCCTGAAGATGCAGATTCACATTTAAAAGTAATTTCGAGATGCCAGACACAGATTTGATCATTTTCATTTTAGCTCTGAAAAATATTCATAGAGCAATGATTTCCTGAAATTACTTATGTCAGAACAATTTAGAACTGAAGGAAGCACATGAAATTTAATTTTCAATAGTCAATTTGGTTTCAAGCCAATCACTTTCACTTCCTTAAGCTTCTTTGTTCGCTGATTCAAAATTGGTTAATCGATGCAAAATCCTGCAAATCAGTTTTAAAGGATTCTTACAATATTCCGCGGTTGCAAATTATTTTACAACGCATTTTGCAAAATTGCTCTTTGTTTTTTTCAAGTAATAACGTTTTTGATTATAGCCATTGAAATATCCTTGTACCTCTTATTTACATACACTCTGTGAATAGAATGTTTTTCTTTGCAGATCTGTTTTTGGCTGATGTCTTTTCCATAACTAGCTTTCTTTTGTATCGTAAACGGTTGGGTTGAAAACATCATTCGGATCGTTCATTACGCCAATTTTGGCGTATGAGTCATTAAAATATATTATTATTATTATTATTATATTATTATTATTATTATTATTATTATTATTATTATTATTAACATGCTATCAAATTTTCGAAATGAAAGAAATTCCCTAAATACTGTGCTATAAATTGGGTGATCTCTGCAAAATCCAATACCACTGGCGGTTCAGTTTTCTGTAGAAGAAATTTATCGAGATGGCTTTGCCTGTCCGTCCGCACTTTTTCTTTCCGCCGTCAGATCTTAAAAACTACCAAGGCTAGAGACTGAGAACTGAAATATTGATCATCCACCCTCCAAGGATCAACATACCAAATTGCAGATTTTATTTTGTTAAAGGTTAAAGTTAGCTACCACGGCCAGCTGAGAGTTTCATGAGTCGCGGCTCATACAGCATTACACCGAGACTACCGAACGGTAAATCTTTTTTCGGTGGCCTTGATTTTACACTGTAGAGAAAACGCGATTGTATCGAAGAAAATTTGGCGCATTTAGTACTTATTTAAGGTTGGTATCGAAAGAGTTATTCATCAAAATAATGTGAACAAGAAGGGATCCAGAATTCAAAAGAGTGACAAGAAAGTGTAATGAAAATCAGAGAGATATATTATAACCTAATGTTTACTAAACAAATCTATCCTAGGTGCTGTGTCCTACCTGAGTTTACAGTACCCCCTAGCCATAGGTACCTTCTTAATGAAACTTACCTAAACGTTATGGTTAGGAGCAAGTTTCAAGGTTTGTTGTAAAATATGGACTTTATTAGTTTCATTTAATGTTTACTAAAAGTTTCTTATGATATTAAGATTAGGTTCAAATAAAGTAAAACAGGTGAAAATTTTCATTAAATTAATCTCTACCAAATTGTCCGCGTAAAATATAGAAAAACTGTTATTTTTCTTCCTTTTTTGTAGCATAAAGCATACTTATGCTTAGCATAAAATCAGAAAGCTGTAAAGATAAGCAGTGTACCATTTCTATCTCAGTAATTTTCAAGTGTTATATTTTGAGTGGGAAAATCATGAGATATTGTTATTATTTTTTTTTCTTTTCTTTTTTTAATGGAAGGAGAGTCGTTGTAATCAAACGAGAAGGTAAGCTTACAGAACCTAGCAATAAACGGAAATGAAGCGGTAAGCGTCCTTCCTAAATTACGCGTTGCCCTTCCAGATTACATTAGCAACAGAGGAATGTGCTCTTTAAATAAGGAGGTTTCCACAAGGGTGATATCTTATACGGTTTCCATTTTATTACTTCCGTAATACAGTTGTAGTGCTGCATATTTTCCTTCATTCGGATTGTTACAGTGGTGGGGAAGGGGGGTTGGCGCAGTGCGGAGATGGGGTGGGAAGTCGTGCTGCAGTGATATAGGTGGGCGGAGAGAAATAGTT
>NC_061107.1:39241057-39268557 GCF_015104395.2 Macrobrachium nipponense | reverse complement strand
AAAGATATATTTCGACTCTGTTACTTATGATCATTTATATATAGATTCCTAGTGCGTACACGCAAAAATATATTGCGATTCTGTTATTTATGATCATTTATATATAGGATACATGATACTTTATATATATAGGATACATGACCGAGGTTATACTACTACACATTTAACTAGCGTTCGAACAACTTTTCGTCCATTACACAGTTCCAGACAACCACCTATAGCCAAATGAAATAGCCAATTTCAAATGGTTAAAACAAGGGGAATATTGCCTGGCGGGGTCCAACGTTTCTATTTCGGCCTCATACTTGTTCTCTGCATCCTAAGCCACACGATTACATTCGCGATGAATAAATTCACCCCCAGCACGAGTCCTTCGCCAGCAAAGTAGAGTTGAATATCCTTCGGGTCGTAATTGTCGGAAGTATGTCCCTTTTGTAGGTCGATTTCCGAGAGCCGCCGGAGCGTTCCGCATTAAAACGAGATTAACGACGGAATACGGGTGTCGGTCGAAGAAGTCACTTATGATGGTGCGTATTCCTTTCACATTGTAGGCGGTTGTTACTCGACTGCCGTCGTCCGCACCGACGAACAATTTTTTGAAGTTGCGATGTGAAACTCTCGTACTGCAGGATACTGTAACCAGGTTCCATTAATCAGCCTGCAAGTGAAATTATACTTGTCACAAGGGCAAAGTAAATTTCAGAGCATCAAATACGGAAGGGAGAGAGCCATTAAGACCAGACTTAACCCACATGAATTCGCTGATTTTTTATGGAATTCAAAATAGTCAGCTGTACAAAACTTTTTTATCCATGGCATTAACAATGAGTGAACCTATCCAGGTCTATGATGACTTGTGTAAAATATCCCATAATTATAAAAAAGAAACAGATATCATTACGAATCCCAAAGAAAATTCGATATTACTGGTAGTAAGTTACTAGACAAAGAAGTGTGAAACGGAAGCTGTTTGTGAGATGCCAGGCAACATAAGAGTCAAAGAGAATATTAATCATGTTTCTGTATTTCTCTATGCTAACTGAAATTAAGTTGTGATAAAATCCGATTCCTATGTGCCCCTAACAAAAGTTTCATATTCAATTTTCTCGCGCGCATCCTCTGAGGTTAAATTTTAAACTTTATTAATAGGCAGGCGATGCAACAAAAGAACCCACTATGTAAACTAATTTCTATATAAACTTTGGGTTTTCCAAGAAAATGTGATTTTTTTTCCCATTTTAACCCTCTTACGCCGATTGGAACCCTATAAAGGTCGATCAAAATGTCTCCCGTATGCCGATTGGACGTATCATACGTCGGCTCAAAAAGTTTTTTTAAAAATTCGCGGAAAAATACTTATAGGCCTACCAGCCGAAAACTTTTTGTATCACGCGCCTTGGGGGATGCTGGGGAGTTCACGGATCAAGGCGTTTGTTTTGTTTACAAATCGCTACGCAGGCGCGCAAGCGCGAATTTCTTTCTTATCACACTAAAAAGTGTCAGTGACATCTCGGAAATTATTTCGTCACTTTGACATAATTTTTGCCAATTTTTACATGAAGTATTATATATGAAAATGTGCGCAATTTCATGTAAAATACAAAAAAAAAAACAAAAAAATACTCATGATTGTAGCTTCTATCAGTTTTGAAATATTTTCATATAAATAACGATAAGTGCAAAATTTCAACCTTCAGTCAACTTTGACTCTACAGAAATGGTCGAGAAAAACGCTTTAATTGTAAGCTAAAATTCTTATATTATAGTAATATTCAATCATTTGGCCTTCATTTTTGCAACAAAATGGTGGGACGTCTCTAGCACAATATTTCGATTTATGGTGAATTTATGAAATAACTTTTTCCTTACGTTCGTGCGATAACTATTCCGATAAATTTTTTTCGTGCGATTGTCGTAATGTTTGCCCCCAACCTTTTAAATTTGCCGTTACATAAAGTTTTATATATGTAAATGTGCGCAATTTCATGCACAATACAACAAAAAAACAACCCACCCATGGTTTGTAGCTTTTATCAGTTTTCAAAATATTTTTCATATAAATAACGTTAAGTGCAAAATTTTCAACTTTCGGTCAACTTTGACTCTACCGAAATGGTCGAAAACGCAATTGTAAGCTAAAACTGTTATATTCTAGTAATATTCAATCATTTACCTTCATTTTGCAACGTCTTGGAAGTCTCTAGCACAAATATTTCGATTTATGGTGAATTTATGAAAAAAAAAAAAACATTTTCCTTACGTTCGCGCGGTAACTCTTAAGATCAGAATTTTTTGTGCGATTGTCGAAAATGTTTTGCAACATTTAAAATTAGCAGTTACATAGTTTTATATATGAAAATGTGCGCACTTTCATGTAGAATACAACTAAAAATGATTGAAGGTTGTAGCTTTCTCTTTTTGCGAAATATTTGCATATAAATCACGATAAATAGAAAAAAAACCACGTTCGGTCAAATTTGACTCTACCGAAATAGTTGAAAAACGCAATTGTAAGCTAAAACTATTACGGCCTAGTAATATTCCGTCATTTTCTTCATTTTGAAACAAATTTGAAGTCTCTAAAACAATATTGTGATTTATGGTGGAATTTTTGAAAAATATATTTACCTTCACTCCGCGCGCCGATTCGCGGCCGCAAGTCTCCGAAATATGTACATCGCATTATCCTAATATTTGTCTCCTTTTCATATTAGCCTTTTTATAGAGTTTCATATATCAAAATGTGCGCAAATTCATGAAAAATACAATAAAAAGTAATTGAAGGTTGTAGCTTTTTCCATCTCCGATATAGGTGCATATAAAGAAATATATATATATTTTCGACATTCGGTCAAATTTAACTCGTCCGAAATGGTCGAAATCTGCAATTCTAATCTAAAACTCTTACAGTATCGTAATATTCAATCATTTTGTCTTAATTCTGAAACAAATTGGAAGTCTCTAGAACAATATTTAGAATTACGGTGAGTTTTTTGAAAATAACATTTTTTTTGTTTTTTACGTTCCGCGCGTTACGAATTCGTAACATCATTTTGTGATAATATTTTTTCCGGTGTTGCTTTTTATTGTTTTACTATGTATTATATATAAAAAGAATTGCAATTTAGTGTAAAATACAACGAAAAAAAAAAGTAACTCGTTAGCTTTGACCGTTTTTTGCGCAGCGTGATTTGAATACAATTATCTATGAATTTTTTTTTTTGCTACCATATATCGCATTATTTACATATGATAATGATATTATTTTTCATTTCTGATTATTGCATACTAAACTTCAGGCAATGAAAAAAAAATGAGCCAAAAATGAACTCTTAATCTTCAAAACTAAGCGCGCTGTGATTTTTTGAAAAAATTATTTTTTCCGCTTCCGCTCTCACTCCAAACCGGCGCCGGCATACAGGAGAGATTTTGATTTTTAGGGCTTCGGCGTAAGAGGGTTAATGTGATTTAATTGTATTGTCATAAGCTGAATTATTGACTCTAATTGTCTATGAGGTTCAGAAAAAAATTAATTCATTTTGTTGTTATAGAAATTCTATTTGCTTATTTTGTTTATTAATTTTAAAATGATTGCAAGTCCTTAACTAAAGTTGCATTGCGCATACGGATAGACACTTGTACCTAACATCTGCCTTGCCCATGAGAAGTTCGGGCTAAGCATTCCTTTCTCCAGCAACCTGCTTTGCAAGCGTTTTATTGAGGTTAAAAAGAACAGTGATGAGTTGGCAGACGCGCCATGCACCTTCAGAACTGATGACGTAGTCCTGGCAGGAGATTGCTCTCAGCCAGCTAAGAGTTATGTTACTTGCTGTAATAAATACGACTTTAGTATAAATTTTTGTTTTTTAATACTCGACCCACATGAGAAGAATGTCTGAAAAAAAAGTACCAAAATTGAACAATATATTAGTTTCATGTTGGAAATCTGCATGATTGTAAATAAATGTAATTATGTCAAATTAAATATTCCTTATTCAAACTAATGAAAAAGGTTTCCATACAAATTCTATATATATTATTAGCCCTGTATAAGATCCATATAGGATTATTCCATAGATATACATTTTGTTTTCACTCTAGACTTCCTGACTTTAAAATCTATTTTATTTTATTTTATTTTATTTATTTATTTATTTCTTTTTTCTTTTTCATTGACTACGAATATAATCACCGGGACGACAATATGTCAGTAGTTTTGATATGTGTTTGAACTTTTAGCTTATTTGTCATTACTAAAGCGTTAAGTTTAGAGTTCAAATCTTTACGCATATATATTTGGATATTTAATTAACCTATGGTTACGTTTTTGCTTATTGATTTTATTGTGATTAACCTTTTTTTGTTATAATTTGTAACCCTTCCGACTTCTTACGGAGTGTATTATATGACTCCACTTGTATCCATATTTATTTTTTATATTTATTTATTTATAGTTTTTTTTATATATATTTGATAAATTAATTGGTTGGCTTGAATATGTGGAAGAGTGTTCTAGCGGCGTACTGTATAAGGCTACTTGCGGTATCACTATCTAATAGATACAAGATATGAATGATAAAGGTATTTCAAACCGCGCGAACCCGCTATAATCCAGTTCGGATCCAATATCACGAATGTTCACTCGTAAGACATTGACACTTTCCTATTTATCTCTTATTCTACCAAACCGATTGACTCTGGGTGATAAAATATATTATTGGTTTTCTTAATGGAAAGGAATTCACACAACGAATTAAGGAGATTATTATTGATTTACACCACCCAAGTCAGAGATTATTATGTGTTGAATTCCATGTTTACTGATTTAGCACTCATAAATATTCCTAGCGCACTCAATTGCGGTGTTTGTTTTTAGTGCTATTAATTCTATATAACGTGTCAACAGGAACTATTAACGCTAAGAAGTGTTTATTTCTTCTGTCAGAGTCGTAACTCTGTTAATAATCTACATATATTCTTTCAAGGATTGATTTGGCACAGGATAGGCCCTTAAACTGACAGATGTCTTAGTGTATCCCTTGTTTTCATGACATGTGTTACAATTAGTAATGTGCTTTTTATATCTGTAAGCATTGTAGGCCAGTAAAATAGTGATTTGGCTTTCTGTGACATAATAGGGAACCTGGATGATGACGGAATGCAACCAGTTTAGGACGATTGGTATGAAAGAGATTATTACTACTACCTGGTCGTTAGTCACCTGCTGTGTTCTTCGGGTTTTCCTCGTCACGGACCTACATATAATATTATATTTGATTACATAATTCTGATACACATACTTTAAATATACTTTTGCTTTAGGGTTTCCGTTCGAAGTGTTTATTGTTTTGCTTATTGCTGCTGACCCTGTTTCCGTTCGAAGTGTTTATTGTTTTGCTTATCGCTATTGACACTTGCTTTGTTCAGTTTGTAACAGTTCTGCGCTCCAACCCAGATATTCAATGCTCGCGATCTCTTCGGTTAAGGAATTTTCTTGTTTAGGTACGGTTTTAACAATAGGCACAGATGTTTTTATATCTTTTGAGTCCAATTAATGGTTCTTTGCAGTATGGTGCGGGATTGCGGGATAATGCGTCAGCCATGATAATTGCTTTCCCAGGTAGAAATCTTATCTTGGCTCCAAAGACCTGAATGATCATTTGTCACCGAGTTCCTTTTGGACTGTGATTAAAGCCTTTGAAAAACTTGGTAAGTGACTCATGGTCAGTAAGGATTTTATCAGGATAGCCGTAGATTATGAACTTAAAATGTACTAGTGATTAACGATACCTAGCCCCTTCCTTGCCTATTACTGGATATTTACTTTCGAGGCTTTAGTTTACGTGACTAAAAGCTAGGGAAGAATTGTTTATCATATTGCTGAAGTAGTATCCCTCTTACCCCTTGGTCTGAGGCGTTGTTGCAATAAAAAAAAATTTTCCTTATTTAAATCAGGGATTTTTAAGTTATGTGAGCCTGCATTATTCCGCTTTTAAGATATTGAAGCCTGTTGATGCTTTTTAGACCTAAATAAATCTACGCTCTTCTTCGTAATATCTGTTAAAGGAGCTGCTATGAATTGAAGAGTTACATATTTGCATACGATTGTAATTACCACTACAGCGCAAAAGTGCTGTATCCCCCTTTTCCCCCTTTTATGTTAATAGGTACCAATGAAGTTATGAATAGCCGACACCTTACCATGGACTACTTTAAGACCTTGACTAGACACGTAAAACCCTAGATAAAACATGTTCGGTTTTAAAAAACTCACATTTAGATATTTTACTCTGAGATTATTTGTCTTTGTCTCTGTGGCACTAGCTCTAGTTTATGTGAATGTACTTCTAAGGTATTAGAAAAGATTACAAGATCATCCATATAGGCAATGTAGGTTATCCCCTAAAAGTCTCCGAACCTATATTGTAATTGGGGCGCAACGTAAGCCGGAGGCATACGTAAAATTGATAATGTCCCCTCTGAGTGTGCTGAAAACGGTGTATGAGGTACAATCACTTAGGTAATGGTATCTGGTAAAAGCTTTTAAGTAAGTCCAAGCTGGTGAAAAATTTTTATTCTAACCTAGCAGAGATAAGATGTCGTCGGTACATTGCACTGGAAACTATCGGGAGTCGTTTCCTTGTTTAAGCGACAGAAATCTACGCAGATACGCCAAGTCCGATCTTTTATGGCATGACGTTTGAGGAAAAAAATTATATGGGTTTATTTGATTTCCTAATGGCTCCTATTTACTAACATTTTTCAACTTCGTCATTTATCTCTATTTTGAAATTTCATTGGGAGTCTATGCGAAGGTACGCATATAGATTTATGTTTGTCCTTAGACCGTATTTTGTTTTCAATGACATCTGTTTTTCTCCCAGAGATCACTCGCTAGTGGAGAAACTTCCTTCCTGGTATTCAGATAAAGATAAAAAAAATTTCTGCTGAATCACCTCTGCTTGAATGACTAGACTTTCGGATATTACTTTAGATAGAGTATAGAGAGGGTCATCTACGACTGATTGGGCGTGATTAAAAATTAGCAACAATAAAAGAAATAAAGCGATATGTATATGTAGGTTTTTGTTTGTGGATTACTAGATTAACTTGTTGCTGCGAGTCAACCGTGTCTAGGGCTTTGTTCGCAGAAATCGTTATATTTCAGAGTGTCGGGAAGGATTAAAATTTCAGATCCCAGCAAAGTCTTTTAACACGCACTAAGACATTCGAGGGTGCATGCTTCTCGAGATTTTGCGACTGCGGGTGTGGGAGAATTCTGTTGGGTCATTTGAACAATGTTTACGATTTATGAGACAATGTATAGTTCCTCTATATAAGTTATTATTTGATTAACTGTCTCTTTTTTTTGTTCAAAACGGATTTTAATATGTTTGAAGGTTTTTCCTTTGATAAACATGCCTTATTTTGCAGGAGGTAAGTAATATTTTTTGTATACCCCTAGATGGATATCTTACAATTACACTTGATACAGATCCAATGTTTTTATAAACTATAGAGGTATCTGTAAGTACTCGCTTATCCCGGACTTCTCATTAGGGAAGTTCGAACAACAGACGGTGAGTCCGTTAAATACAGGATATTACGTGTACTAAAGGAATAAAACAAGATATTCACATTTTTACAGTGCGTACAGTCGGGCTTAATCCACCAGTATTTATAATAACTTAGGTATTTAAAAAAAAACGAGAACCTGCTCTGATTACTTGATACGGTCGTGTGATGCATATGGAAATTCCTTTTTAATTTTTTTCAACATCGCTCTCCCTTTCCGCTGAAGTCGCTTATATGAAATGTGCTTTGCTTGCTACACTCGGCAGATTTGACTGACCCTGACCGTTGACTAGGTGACACAGTAACCGAGTTTGCTTTGTTTGATTCTGATATTTAGGGCTACTGTTTACCATCGCAACGTATTGTGTGTTTTTAACATTCTGTTGTTGGTTACGTATTTGTACTTGCTGTTGTTTACTTCATTCTTTGCTAAAATTTGAAATAGTGAGATATCCTGGTCAGCGCATTTAGCCTAATGAAAGTTTTGTTATAGACATGTTATTCCTTGCAATCCAGCCGTATTTTTAAAGTTAAGTTGAGTCATTGAGGTTCGATATTTTATGCATATAACTAAAAAAACTCAATGTTTTGGTCATTTGTCTTGCTTTTCTTTCTATTAAAACGTTGATTTTATTTGATACATAAAGAAATCTGAAATATAAACAATTGGTCTCATTGTTTCTTTTACCCCTTGCCGTTTTATGAGGATGTTATTATGAAAGTTCGTTAATCGCCTGCTAAATGAATTTTTTTTATGCGATATGCATCATCTAGTCCGCCGCCGCTGCCGCTGCTGCTGCCGCCGAGATTTATTTATTTCTTTATTTATTTATTTTTATTTTAGATAAAATACAAATAAATAAATAAAAATAAAAATAAATAAAATAAAAACTAAAACTGCGAACGGGACCTTGCACAGGAGCATTTTATTGTCCTGACCCGAAATAGTGTTACCTCTAATTTTATCTAGATTTGTACGGGTGTTCCACTTGTTTTTGTGTGTTTTGTGGTCTTGTCTAAGATCGAGCCTACGGTGGGCCTAAAGACCCTATCCATGCAATTCTGTATAAATACAGACGTCCACTGCGTAAATGCATATTCACTGTTAATATGATTGTTACATAAAGGATTAATAATCACCCAAAATGATAAAATTAACCCCAGTATATGATTATGATATTTCAGTAGAACTTCTGGAAACAGAACTCAAAATAAAACTCGCAGTAGTGACATCCCAATGATGTAGATAATTTCTGTAAAAAAGTAAGATTAAGAATGTCTCGTAACTTCAGCCACAGGAATAACGAAATTCGACCTGCAAAGGAAAACTCAAAGTTACTCCAAAATGAATAAAAAATTGTACTTAGCTTGCTTTTGTGGGAAGTCATGGTGTTCCGATAACGACACACGGCCTTGATCCTCCTTCTGTTTTTAGCGGATGACCTGGTTTGGCTTCAGTTTTGGATGATTCGAGCCCTTGAAGATCCGATGCTGCAGACGCGTTTGGTTGTTTCTTGAAGGTGCCGGCAACGCTCCCACTAACGATGTTTTTCTTGAATGATTCTAATGAGAGACGAAGAAAAGCTTGCGTTGCTGTAAGAAGAAGACACATTGGGTTTGTTCTTGAAGTTATTCACTACTGAAAACGCTCACTAAACGATGATACTAAGTTGTTTGAAGAATCTCTTGCTTTCGTCGTCGTTGACTTCTGATATACATCATTCATATTCTGGTTTTTCTTCGAAGACGTTGTAGAGCTCTTCTGGTACGCTGCCACCATTATTAGGGCTGTTGCCTTGTATAATAAGGCGCCCTATGAGGTAATGTTAGACTTGCGATAATCTTACGCTAAGTCGGTTGGTATTGCACTTCCATATTCATTGGAAGTTGGTCTTGGGGTTTGTAGATCACTTACGAAGTCTGTATTATTTCTTCTTTGATTATGACGACGATGTGTTAAACTAATGATGATTCGGCAATGATGTGAGGTTCTTAGAAGAAAAAACACGAAGTATAAAAATACTTATATTCTCGGAGATTACACAGTGAAGATCAATAGGATTGTACAGGTCTTCTAATGACTATAGCTTGATCGCTTCTGCCAATGATGATGGCTAATTCTATTCTCTCTACATAATAAAGCTTAGGTAAAGAGGTACAGGTCTGCCAATGATGATGGCTAACTCTATTCTGACTACCATCTCGGTTACAAGTCATAAAGGAGCAGACAGTAGCTCGAACATATGAACATACATAAAAAATGAGGAACAATACTAATCACGTAGGCCATTTGAATTATAGGTCACGGTAGTTGTCTCAAGCAGGGAGTTTGGACTAATGTTTCAAAACAATTGAATGACCACATACTTTATCGTCTCTGGTCTGATCACATTCCTGCAAGCAATCTGGTTGACCTCTTTAGTTTTAGTCCCTTTTTATATATCTGGACTAACATATATATATATATATATATATATATATATATATATATATATATACTATATATATATATATAGATATATCTATATATATATATATGATTATATATATATATATATATATATATATATATATATAAATTATATATATATATATATATATATATATCTATATATCTATATATATATATATATATATAATATATAATATATAGATATATATCTTATATATATATATATACTATATATATATATAAATTAATTCTATATATATCTATATATATATATATATATTATATATCTATATATATATATATATTATATATATATCTAGTATATATATAGTATAGATATATCTATATAATAATATCTATATATATATATAATAGTATATATATATATATATTATAATATAATGTATATATATAATTATATATATATAGATACATATATATATATATTATATATATATATTATATTATATGTATATATATATATATTATATATAGAATTAATATATAATATATATATATATATTAGTTATATATATATATATTTATATATATATACTATATATATATATATATATATATATATTATATATATTATTTATATATATATATATATTATCTATCATATATTATATATATATATATATATATATATATATATATCTTTATATATACATATATATATATATATATATATCTATATATATATATATATATATATATATATATATATATATATATATATATACTATATATATATATTATCTATATATATATATATACATATATATATATATATATATATATATATATATATGATATATATATATCTATATATATATAGGTATACTATATATATATATATATATATATATATAATATAAATCTAAAATACTTTTTCTAAAATTTCAACTACCTAATACTTAATATTGAAATGATAATGCAAGCACTATGTTTATGCGATACTACTAGTGATAAGGGTCCCCAATGTACTTTGTAATGTATGTCAGTGGTTGTGATATGACGTTTTTTATCACTTCGTTTCGTTCACGTCAATTTTGCTATATGGCAATTTGGCTTTACGCAATATTCTAAAGATATCAGCGACTTTTTAACGTCATCACATACGATTTCTTTCATCTTCGAAAAGAAAAATAGGTTACTAAGACATGAATCTTGTTTCAGGTAGGTGAACAAAAACTTATGAAACTGCCAAAACTAATTTGTGCTCTTGTATATTTAAATACGACCTTTAATACATAAAGACAGGGTTCTAACCTTAACCTAACCTCTTGTTGATGTTCCTCTTCCTAATACAAGTCATCTAGATTAGCTGGAACAACTTTTTATACACGATCCCAGATACTGATTATTTCTCTTGGTCATTTAGGATCATGTATTTTTGCGGTGGTTCTCTTCTGAATATAGGAACTTTTGTAACAATTACATACTATCCCCATTCTAACAATTCTCTGTAATTTTAAAGAAAGAGCCATCGTACAAATACTTTAAATCCTGGTTCCAACTTCCTGATGATCAGGGTGCTATTTCTGTGATGCCAATTTAGATTTAACAAATTTCTTGTAAGAAATCACCAATAATGGTTATGAGATTATATTTCCTTCAAATAACTCTTGGTACTACCTCCAACTTGGTTAAATACAAGTATTGTAATATAAATCTTTGAGATAGTTGCTAGAGATCGATTCCTAGGGAATCTGATCCTCATCAGGAACAGTCAAACAAGAGTTATAGTCAACATCTTTAATTTCATTGGGACGTTACGACCTTAAATAAAGGCAAAACGACAGAACAAAATTTTTATACAAATAAATTACAAAATCAAAGAAAGGTTATACTCGAGAATAATTTTATTTTATACTCGAGAATAATTTTATTTTATAAACTACCCTAACATAAAAAGAACTACTCAGAAAAGAAGACTGATGAAAACTAATGCAGCTTAGTGAATAACAATAGCCAACAAAGCTAAAAATCAAACTCATGAGAAATGAAAGATACCAAATAAACACAAGACCAAGAAACATTAAGAAAAGAAAAAAAAACGAAGAGGAAAATTACACTTTAAATAAATTTGCTTAATGACTGGAAAGCGAGAGCGATAGGAAATCAACAGATTTTAGATAACGGAAAGGAAGACTGATCTTAGTTCAGTTTGGAATAAGTTTGTAAATATATATGAATTCTTAATATATATAAAGTCCTTAAATCAGACAATTTTAAACAAGAATATAATTTTGAAATTTCTTATACTTAGTCTTGCCTGATTGCATCTACTGCAGTGTTCACAAATGGAAGACTGCTACTTGACTGATAAGGCTCTACCTATTCTGTCACTGACCTATGCATGCTGTACCTCGTTTTCAGTGCCTTTATGGAACTACCCAAATACCCCACTTGGCAGATGGGGCATGTATAATGGTGAACAATATCAGAACGCAAAAACCAGGCAGTTTATCTATGAAAGGTAGTTAGCTTTTTATTGTAAAACCATGACTAAGAATGAATCTAAAAGTAATCTGTGGATAAAATCTGGCAAAACAGCTTCAATTCCCTTTCAAGTTTCTTAATTCATTTACCAATGTAAAGGCAATTTGCAGTAAAGAACTGGTTTAGGAACTGGAACAACTGTCAATTTAGGACTGTAAACGTTTTTCAGAAATGGCCTAATATGTTTAAGGACCAAAATTGATGGGTAACCATTATTACCAAAGACTTTAACCAAGAATTCTATCTCTTCGTGAAACAAACTGAAATTGGAGCATAAATCAAAAGCCCTGTAGATTTAAGTATTAATTGCATTTGGTTTGAAAATGTTTGCACAGTTAACAGAAAATGAACTCTGAGATTTGCCAATTAAATATATCTAAAAATGGCATCTTATTACTCACCAGTCACCACCCTATCTAAAGTAAATTTTATATTTTCATGGTTGCTGCTCAGTTAATGAAGAAAACTATTAGCCTGTTGTTCATGTTCAAAAATTAAGATAATATCGTCTACAAATCGCTTGCAGAGCAAAAGGCATTGTTAAAATAGGGTGGACGGCAGTCCTCCAAACCACTTTTCCCCATAAAAACCTAAAAAACCTAAAAACAAATGAGCAAAAATACTTGAAACTGGGTTTCCCATTGATACCCCATCTACTTGTAAATACAACTCATCGTTAAACATGAAGCACGTATCGTTACATGTGGCCTCCAAAAGTGTCTTGAATCTATTCTTAGACAAATCTCTGAAAGAGTTCTCATCCTTACACATTTTTTTTCGGGGCTGGCTATAAAAGCCCAAATTGATTTCAATGATTAAGAGGTATGTATGTGAACAATGATTCAATATCAAAACTGCATAAAAAATAATTTTGTGGCACATTCGAATGTTTGAAATCAACTAATTAACATGAATATTTTAAGGCATAAGTAGCGCCCGTTCAGTATTCAAGAAGGGTACGAAGAATTTCGCTAAATTATATGACGGGGTATTATAAGAATCAACGACCGGTCTCAAGGGTATGTTTGGCTTATGGATCTTCAGAAATCCGACCTAAGCCATTTTAGGTCGAAAATGCCTTAGTGTGTTGAAGCCAACACGTCCCTATTACATGAAAGATGTTGACTATAGCGCTTGTTTGGATGTTCCTGATGGAAATCTTTGAGATTATAGGCTATATTTGACCTCATTCACTATTGTAAAGCGATAACCATTAAGGGACGCTTGAGTAACTTTTAACGAGCATTGTTCTGTCATGTCAGGCTTTTCACATGATTAATGTGAATGGTTAATGTTTTTTATTTTTATTTTTTTGCCCTTGAAAGAAGCCCAGCACCAAGATAATTCAACTTTCGTTGCAAGGCATATTTTTGTCCTGGAATACAGTGGTTGTCAACGTTAATATACGTCTTGAATAATTTGTAATTGGTATAGTTAGTAATATTGATTGGCTTATCTTGCACAGTAATTTGTTCCGGCCACGGGAATTATGGTGCAGAGTCAACATGGTACTTAATTACTTAATGACTGAATCTTTAAAGGTATTTGCTGTTGTCTTGGAATCCAAACATTCTTTTCTACATTATTTGAATTGATGTCATTCCTTGCTATAAGGAAACATGCCCTTTTTCATGGGGCTTCAAATACCTAAGATCATTCTCTAGCATCCTCATCCTGCAGGGGAATAGATCTTTATTTAGAGTTTATTCGGCCTTTTTTCGTCACACTGCCCCTTCCACCTCCCTCCATTTCCCTAAAGTTGCTGGATCCTATTTTCATCCTCAGCAACACTCTTTCCCTCCTGGCTTAAAGTACATCCCGAGTGCATGAAATTCTCTACCTACTTTGAATATAGACCTCTTTTATCATGTATAAATAACCTGTCCCCTCTCTCCTGGCTGAATGCCATAGTCTCAGTTTTACAAACATTTACCTTCACACCGACCCATTCATGAGCTTCCCTCCACTCTTTTAAGCTACCCTTGAAATACCTAGTGAAATACCCTTTTTTGTAATTATTTTACCCATTGTTATGTCCTTGAGTTTCATAAAGACTGGCATATACGTTTCTAGTAGATGTTTGCTATTTTACACCATTCATTAAAGAATTAATATCACGTTTTATTCATTCAGATATACCTTATATTTTACTTATATTTTTGAGTTTCATTTCGGAAGAAAAGTATTTCACCTTCTATTAATTCAGTCACTGATCAATAGAATAACTTAGATAACCGACTTCCCATAAAAGCACAGGAAAAATGATTGACCTTAGCTTTGCTCTGTAAAGGTTGCCTCTTGCTCCCTTTGAACAAATTTCTTATTTCATATTCCAAGTCAGAATATTTTATGGTTTTATTTGGTAGACGTAAAGATAAAATTTCATAAATATCTTACATAATGAAATTTAGTGAATGGCAATATGCTGACAGTTAACTGTAGCGAAACGGTTTTCCACGCTAATTATTTGCTAAATAATTTCTGTCGATAGTTTAACATAAACGCATTATGGATATCTCTGATAATATGCCAAGAACTAGCTCGTCATCCCTCATTAATAATGATACATAACATATACACGGTAAGTAATAATGATTCATACGCGTAAACTAAATAATACCTGATTTTTTCAAGCTTGTTCTGTTTCGAGTGTTAGCTTTTCTTGTTGTCGGCACAGAATACTTTTATTTCTAATAACCGTGGACAACACTATTTAATTTCGGGAATACTTTTTGCAATTGCATTCACTGGGTGGTTGCTTAGCTCTTCATCATACATTTCTTTATTAATTCCTTAAAAGTTCAATTGAATCCAGATGCAATTAAAACAAGTAAAAACTGCGTCGATGTTTCTTCTGTGCAGTCAAGTTTTCGGTGGTGCCAGACACACGATCATGACTAACCTTTGCTTTAAATAAAATAAAAACTAAGGAGTCTAAGGGCTGCAACTTGGTATGCTTGATGATTGGAGGGGAGATGATCAACATACCAGTTTCTATCCCTCTAGTCTCAGTAGTTTTTAAGAACTGAGGGTGGACAGGAAGAGTGCGGACTGTCTGACAAGAAGCCATCTCAATAGTTTTCTTTTATAGAAAACTAGAAACTAACATGTTATTAAAAACAATGAGGGCAGTAGTGTGGATTTTGGAATTATACCGTTCTTTAATGCTTCCATTAATTTTAGAAATAAAACGAAAAACGAAGTTCTTAATATCTCACATGTTTTTCTTACATAAACCGGTACACATTAACAAGTGTCAGATTCACGCGTTTCTCCCGAGACGTATTCAAAAACAATACCGCCACAACTCCTTTTCACCAACCTCAAACTGCTTAACAATTTTACAATAAAAAACCACAATCTTCTAAATTCATTATCTTGTACCGCTTGACGTACATCCTCTGCCTGTGCCCCGTGCGGAACGGCCCCTCCTTTCCCGCTCATCCTAAGGAAGAGAAATAACAAGACTTAAAAGAACCGAAAGCTTGCATGAAATAAAAAAATAATTATATGACGTATATTAACAACACCAGAAAAAAAAGGATTATTACCTTTTATTTAACGAATGCATACACTCGTTGTATGTGACAGCCCGTTTACCACCACAACTCCAAGGAAAACATTTCACCCTTTTGAAATATTTGAAATAGTATTCTGTCACCCACCTGTCATTACTTTCCAAATGACACGGTGAGAAGACAACGTTCATTAACGACAAAACTAGATTCAACCCTCTATAACTCGTACAGTGAACGAAGAAAATAGTGTAAAGACCGTACTTGTAAGAATTATCTGGCTGTATCTGCCTTACAGACTGGCGAAGGGTAAATCCCGAATTTGCGCGGAGGAAAGTCGAGAAGCCACCTGAATAAATTTTAGGGTTTATACCATAACTGTCAAAAAAGATTATATCCCTAGGCGAACAATCAATATAAAAACACACCCAGTGTCCAACAACGTCGATACTAGAAGTTGAAGGCAGAGTATTAGATATAAAAACTAACGGTTTATTCATATTCACAGGTATTATGAACGTGCCCACTTCATACGAAGCGAACACACCTAAATATTTAATAACACTCAATTTCTTTTGTATCCATCACTCGTAACCCCTAATATCACACTGAATGACTCTATCTGAATCAATTATTAAAATACCCTTGGTGTCTCCGAGCAATAAAATCATGCAAGGATGAGGCGCGACTGTTCCCAGCTTTATAGATATTCCCATACTAGCTGAAATTTCAACCGGCATTGAATCTTCAACCTCTTCCACGACGAAACTAAAACAATAGACAGCCCGACCATTTTTAAACCTGTCGTAAATGATGGGGTTATCATGACCACCTCCTATTGGCTTCTGCGGCTCGTTTAACAATTGCGTGACAGAATTTGGAAAATGACAGTTGATATTACACAATGCATTCCCATTAATAATAATGTGCACGCCATTCAAGTCGTATGTGCCAAAGTACAAACTATTGGCCGCGTAATTCCCTGAAAACGTTTGCATACCAATCATAGTTAACATAATCTTTTCAGGTATGCAGGCGTTGAAATGTTGATCTATTAAAATGGAATCCTCATTCTGCCCAATAACATATGTTTTATATAAAGTCTTATCAAATAATATATTGTATAAAACTAACTGCTGGAGCTGCTTTTAAAGCGGACATGGCGTTACAATGGGGGTTAACCCGATCAATCCACAACTTGGCTTTTTCTATAGTCAGATTGTTTAGGTGAGCGTCGGTGTGGGCGCCCATCACCCAGTTGTTATTGGCCATTTCAAACCTTATCGTTAAATCCACGGAATCCAACAAATACATGTCCATACTCACTACATCTATAAGGAGTGGAAAGTATGTGCGAACTCCTCTCGTCTTAACGGAGCTCATCACCCGAGTTTCCCACGTAGTCGTCTGTCCGAAAGAGGCGGCTGTATAGATTTGTGTAACACTATGCATGGCGTGAAAATCATCGTGGAAAAACTCATACATACCAAAAGTCGGTAGCACACTGGTTTTCACGCTCTTGAACATTTTTGTGTATGATTGATAATTAAAAACAGGACACAATTCCACCAACTTTTCGTTCAAGAACACAGAGACAGACTTAAAAAGCATATTACTTATATCATAAACAAGTGCAACATGTGCTTCATCCGGCAGCTGAGCACTGCCCCTAACCAATATGATGTATAATTCCAAAGCTACATTCGACAAATCCAAGAAGGATTTGATTTACAGAATTGTTGCTAGGTGTAAAATCCAACCTTTCCTTAGAATTAATCGAACTTTCTACAATCCTACGCTTGTTCACATTCGGGAACAATTCTGAGATGCCCGAGATATATGAAGAGACGGGAACCATTTTTCCTGTCCCTGGCACATTTGAAACCACACCCGTCATATATGTATATATATATATATATATATATATATATATATATATATATATATATATATATATATATATATATATAATATATATATATGCATATATCACTTAGAAATTCTATATAGTTTACTTTTATTCAATTTTTTTTCTGTCGGCAAACGGACATGCATCATGGTTGATGTAGAAATTCATAACATACCTAGTTTTAGCCCAAAGACTGGATTATACGAACTACAAACTCGAGATCTTTTCGAATCAACTTTATTACATACCATTATTATGGCTTGTCAAAAAAAATCTGATGATTAGCATTAAGAATAATTCGAATGGTCAAATGTTGTATCCTGTTATTTATAAATTCTAGCGTCAAAAAGAAGAAAGTGTTTTATGTACAACGAATAACCTTCCTTACACGAAACCATGCACGTGTGTCTGTTCTAAGAGAATGTTATTTTCCAATAGCGCCACGCTGATAATCCTAAAGCCAAGGGATGAATTATTATTATTATTATTATTATTATTATTATTATTATTATTATTATTATTATTATTATTATCATGGCTGGAAAGAGCAGACATATAAATCGTGACAGTGGTTAAAGGGAACGGCCGTATATATGTTACTGCACTTGTATGAGTTAAGATATATGGAATAAGATACAGAAGCTGAAAATAAGCTAATATAGCCCCCTGCGCTCAAAAGGTAGCGCGCCTGGGAGGGCAGTTTCCATGTTGTGTTTTTCACTTTTTGCTGACAATCTGAGTAGCGCGCAAATTTTTGCTGCCCGCACTCTTAGCTGACAGCTGGGGGCACCAAAGCGGTTTCCCATAGAAAACGGTTATTGGGTTAATGGTCAACGTACGTGAGGTTAAAATAAAGGCAAGCTTATGGGGTTTATGGCCTGTGAGCCGAATTGGGGGTCGGGTGTTGATGTCGAGCCGAAATGGGTTCTTTTTCCCTACTGAAAAGTCTTTTCACATGAATTGGGCGAAGGCCAGAATTTCTTTCAGAAGAACTATTAAATTAATGAAATTCGCAAAACGATAACCCACTTTCAGCTTCCCAGAGGTCTCAGGGATGATTTTCTGGCTTCCTGATCTTGACATTGATTGGAGGAATAATTGAAGCAATAAATGCTGTATTCAGGTGGAATATACGTAGGTATATGTATATATCTTTATGTGCGAATTGTCGGTCATAGCCGCGGAATTCTATTCTCTGTGAAAAGGGTGAATTTACTTATTTGCAATATTCCTGGATTATGGTTTGATGTTCCTAATGGTCTCCAGTGATAAGAAAGTAGTATACTTAACAGAGAACGATTATGTCCGTTGATAAGATTAATTTTTTTTCTGTCCGGGTTTCCTCTTTCTGTCAATATCAATATGAAGATTTCTCTCTACATTGCAGGTCAAGTAGCTGGGTATATTGGAATAAATAGAAACGCTGTAGAGCAAGAAATGTTTAATGATGATTCTGAATAATATAAATTTTTTTTATTAGATATTAAGAGCGTATATGTAACGCACTGAATTCCCCATGTTAGTAGATATCAAGAGCGAGTTGATGCGAACCGTCAGTACTCTGAGATATTTCCGGATGGTTGAATGAGGACCGAACTAAGAAAAAGAATATCATAGCCTGAGAAATTAGACTAAACTTTTTTATAAATCACAAGCCTAATTCTTTCAGATTTGTATCATCTTCAGATAGTTTATATTCACTGAGTATTAATTAACTTGCAGTTTTCCTTTTGTTTGACATAGGTAATTATCAGTAGCAAGTCCCTAGTATTTCCCTTAAATACTTTTGCACGTGTATACAGGTTTTTCACGGCTGAAGATTAAAAAAAAAGAAGAAGAAGAAAAAAGACCCTCTTTAAAATCTATCATAGCAAGAGAAGACTGAAACCCTGTTGAAGGGAAAAATGTCTTTCATTAAACAATCTCATTTCATTAAAGAAATCTAAACCTTTCCAACTCATGCTGCATCATTTAATCTGTATGCCTGGTGCATTTGTATCTTGGAAAACACTGCTCATTTTCATCCATGTCGACGAAATATGGACGATAGAGGAAATATTTTAGATAAATTTTCATGGTCTTAATAATGTCGATAAGCTACACTTCTATGCTAATAACAGTACCCAATGGCGAGAGAAAAAAAATATGAATGAAAATAGCATAGCAAAAATAATTATGAACAAAAGTAACATACTGAATTCATTATCAAAACGCACTTTAAATATGACATAAAAATTGCCCTTTAAATATGACATAAAAATTATCCTTTAAATATGACATAAAAATTGCCATGACTAAACAAATTCAGACTAAATTTGTGGCAAAGGAGGAATAAGGTGATGAAAAATGAATGATCGCATCACGCCTTTAATCATTTCCTCTCGTTCGTACTCCTTCTTAATACCTCAGTGTCATTTGTATGTATATGTTTCATCAATTAATTAGGACGTAATTTCATCAAGGTAGGAAAGACAATGTCACTGCAATTCATTGGACTTTTGTAGTTTTTTTATTCACTATATATATATATATATATTATATATATATATATATATATATATATACTATATATATATATATATATCTATATATATATATAATAAAAGAAAAGAAACAAAGTAGCAGGTGAAGATGGCCTAACAATTGATTTAAAAATAGATGGAGGAGATTTCATAATAGTAAAACTCGCTGAACTTTACAGAAAAGGAAAGGTTTGCAAGAATGCTCTATACCTACAGCTTGAAAAAACATTATCAGCATATTGGTTCTTCACATAAAGGGAGACACAAAAGACCTGAAAAATTACCGCCCAAGAAGTTTACTCTCAGTATATAAAATATTTACAAAGATCATATTAGGCTGAACAGAAAGACAGCTAGATTTTCATCAACCAAGAGAGCAGGTAGGTTTTAGAAGCGGGTTCTCAACAACTGACCATATCCATGTAGTTAACCGGCTAAAGCAAAAATCAACAGAGTATGACAACCACTATGTTTGGCATTTGTAGACTATGAGAAAGCTTTTGATTCTGTCAAAACTTCAGCAGTAATGAAAGTCTACAAAAGCTAGGAATAGATTAATCTTATGTAAGAACATTTTAAGATAACTATACGGGTAGTACACCAACCGAATCAAGAAGTTTTTTTTAAGAATTTAGATCGGAAAATGTAGGGATTAACATTAATGAGGAATACTTTAACAACTTGAGATTTGTAGATGATATAGTGCTACTCAGTGAATCAGGAGAGGAATTACAAAAGATGATAAGAGATTTTAATAGAGAAAGCAGAGATGTAAGACTGAAAATGAATATGAGTAAAACTAAGATAATGTTCAATGAAAATGCAGAGAGACAACAAATAAGAGTTATGGACTAAGGTCTAGAGATTGTTAACGAATATACGTATTTAGGACGGACGATAAGTGTTTCCCCAGGACATGAGATCGAAATTGAAAGAAGGATACGTATTGCATGGAGATCATTTGGTAAACAAAATTAGGTTAGGAAAAGTAAAATGCCACTTTCGTTAAAAGAAAAGTATTCAGTCAAATGGTCCTACTAGTATTAACTTATGCATCAGAGCTTGGAGCCTTACTAAAGCTTTAGAACATAAGCTAGTTACAACTCAAAGAGTCGTGGAAAGAAAAATGATTGGAATAACGCTGAGAAACAGAAAAAAAGCAACATGGATACGAGAGCAAACTAAAGTAGAGGATATTCTAATAACAAGTAAGACAAAGAAATGGCCGTGGGCAGGACATATAATGAGAATGTCAGGCGTAAATAGATGGGACGAAAATAATAACTAAAATGGTCCTTAGAGATTAGCAAGGAAGAAGCGAGGGAAGGAAGAGAAGACGATGTATTGAGGAACTAAGAAAATTTGAGGATATAGACTGGCATAGAAAGACCATAAACAGAAGGGCGTAGAAGAACATGCCAGAGGCCTTTGTCCTGTAGTGGACTAGAAATGGCTGATGATGATGATGATGCTATACACATATTTACATATATATTGGACATATATGTATGCATATATACTAATATACATACATATTATATATATATATAATATATGACGTTCTAACATAGGCAGTTACTAGTAACTCGAACAATAGAAGACTTGTAGGAGAAAGTACATATAAGGTGGTCCTTAAAATACATTTATTGCGACATTTCAAAACACAAAGGTTTCATTTTCAAGTTAAAAGACGACATAAAACAATAAAATTTATATTAAAGACGCTAAAATATAAATACAAGACATAATACAAAGAGAAAACTAGTTGTAGCAGGACCAACCATCAAGAGAGAAAGGAAGGACCAAAGTCAGAAGGAACATTACAGAAATGAACGGCAACAGCTCACGTTAGGTAAAGAGGTGTCGAGGAGACTTCGTGTTCAATTGTGGAACAAGCTGTTTAATAAACAAGGACTCCGGAATTGTCAGTAGTTTGCCAATCGGTGCCCGTCTCAATATTTCAAAATCTTTGTATTGTATATTATGTTGCATTTATTGGTGTGTTGTCTGATAGAAAATTCAGGATTAGCAAGTTTGTTACCAGTTCTTTATCTAAGTCCCTTATGGCAATCAATTCTGACCCTTAGTAAATCTCTTGATTACATCTAGGGCAATTAAACATGTACAAACACATGTCATCAAATGATCAAGCAACCATAAACTAAGTAGATTTGTCAGGATGATATTAAATCTGATAGCTGGTATAATTAAATTAAATATGAACTTTTTCTTGGTGCATAGTAGAAATTTTTTCATGGATTAAAGGTACATTTGCATAAAATGGAAGCTTAGGCAAAGCAGGTAAGGAAACTTTTGAATAAAAACGTTATTAAGAAGTTTAAAAAACATGTCTGTGAAAAAGTGTAGTGGGAAAATAATTGTTTGTAAAATAGTGACGTAAAAAGTTTATTTCTTCGTTGAAAAAAACAAACCTCCCAACTAGATGTCAGTGAAAAGGCACGATGAAGTAATGTGGATAAAGAGTTTAATTTAAAGCCATAAAAACAGTGACCATAAAAATTTGAACCTGGTCCTGTAAAACCTCTCTTCCTGTAAACTGAATGTTAAAATGATTATATTGTCGTACGACTAAAACATCTAAGAATGTTGTTTATTATCACTTTCGCAACTCCATAATAAATTTCATATTTGAGTGTGCCTTATTGATATCAAGAAACCTTTCAGCATTGCGGGTGGTAATTCATATTGTCAACGTACCATTGTGGAACAACGGATGGTAACTCAAAGGACTGGTATCTAAAAAATGATTCCCCAGGGAGTACATGAAAATGCCTGCAAATAAAGGCCCTTTAATGAAAGAACCCATAACCATATCAACTATTTGAGTTTAACAATTATTATTAAAAATGTGAGAGCAGTGTCCTGCACTGCCAGTTGCAATAGTTTCTTAAAATCAAATTGAGCAGAATTATAAAAAAGAGCCAGTTTCAGGAGAGAGTTTCTTAATAATAATTTCAATAGTCTCATTTACAGATACATTGATAAACAAAGACTCAATGTCATAACTGACCATAAAGAGGTCTGAGCCCTGGCTAAGTATGGGTTCTTTGAAGTTGAATGAATTTTCGATGTTATATTCATTTTCTATGGGGGGGGGGGGGGGTGGGGGGGGGGGGGGGGGGGGGGGGGGGGGGGGGGGGGGGGGGGGGGGGGGGGGGTTGGGAGCAAGGGAACAAGGAACTTAGTTAACCTGTAATTCGGGATATCATATGACACTAGTCTGATAGGAAGGCCTTCTTTGTGCGTTTTAGGAAGTCCATACATAATGCTATAGGTAGAACCGGTATTATAAAGAGAATGGTATTTTCCTTAAGATTTAATATTTTTATCTTTAAGACACTTTAAAAATCTATTGACCCAGTCTTCAATTTTAAAAATGGTTGCAAAGTCTGAGACATTACAGAAAACTGTTATCTATAATTGTCATTTCTCGATTGTTTTATTTTTTTAATATTTGCTCAATAAAGATATGAAAAGTAATGTTTCAAATTAGTTCACGAGTGTAAACCGGTTAGTTCACGAGAGTAAACCGTCTGAACTTTGTATCAATAACACTATATTCAATTCCAACAAGATAACTGTGTTCAACTTCTTTAGTTATAAACTAACCAAAAAGAAAGAATTCCTATTGTCTTTTGCTTTGGAATTCGATTTGCTTGTTACTAACCCAATTACAACCAGTTTTATAGCTCGCTTGAAACGCTTTTTTCCAAGTTGATCAATCTGAACATTAATTTTGACATTTCAGGATTACGTACAAAATTACAGGTTCTAGCACAAAATACCTTTAACAAACTTACAACCCATCGATTTCGTTTTTCTCCAGAAAACACTTGTACATACTTAAGAAATTAGCCAAGACAAAGGCAGGGGTGTTGTCTTAATAAACAAATCTGATTACATTAATAAGGTTGAAAGAATTCTAAAAGACAACACTAAATTCAAAACTCCTGGGTAAGAACGAATCAATAGATTTTAAAAGTATCTTAAATATAAAGATTTTATATCTGAAGAAAAATACCATTCTCTTTATAGTACCGGTTCTACCTATGGCATTATGTATGGACTCCTAATACGCACAAAGAAGGCCTTCCCATCAGACCTATACTAGCGTCATGTGACACCACGAATTACAGGTTAGATAAGTTCCTTGTTCCCTTGCTTTCCCCGCCGCCCCCCGCCCGATAGAAAATGAGTATAACATAAAAAATTCCTTCAACTTCAAAGAAGCCATACTTAGCCAGGACTTAGACCTCTTTATGGTCAGTTATGACGTTGAGTCTTTATTTACCAATTTACCTGTGAATGAGACTTTTGAAATTATGATTAAGATACTCTTTGCCTGACTGCCTTCTTTATAACTTTAATAAATCTGATTTAAGAAAACTTTGCAACTGGCGTGCAGAACACTACCCTCATTTTTAATAATAATTGTTACACTCAAATAAATGGTATGGCCATGGGTTCTCCATTTGGGGCCCATATTTGCTGGCCTTTTTATTTGATCCCTGGAGGAACATTTTTTAGATACCTGTCCTTTAGTTGCCATCCTCTGTTCTAGAAAAGGTACGTTGACGATACCTTCGCGCTTTTGAAAATAGGGTGTATGGTTCAGATTGTTGCAAAAGCACCAAATTTGGACCATATCATCCTCATATATCAAAATATTGATTTCTGACGGGAGCCAAGACAGGGAGGCCCGGGAACAGTAATATTGAGATGAAACAACAGATGTTATCTCTTGATTTATTCCAGTATTTTTCAATTGAAGGCAATTTTGATAAGAGTACAATTTCAGCAGTTTTAGACCTTCCGATGTATACAATATCAATAATGTTTAACAGAATGTAATAATAGGGTAATGGAAAGGGGCATTTAATATATTTTTATATACAAAAATAGATGGATTATACATATCATGTATAATCCAATATGATACAAAATTTGTCATAATGAACTAAAAAAATATGTTTACAATTAATATTTTACTCTTTAATCTATGATATTAATGATATAACAATGTTTACAATACTTCAGAATCGATTTTTCGAATTATGCTTATGAATTTCAAATATTACTTGTAACTAACTTTCTTCGAAACCATTTGCAAAAAAAAAAAAAAAAAAAAAAAAAAAAAAAAAAAAGAGCGGGAGGGGCGATTTAACTAATTTTATATATAGAAAACATAGATTTATATCAAACTTGATAAGACAAATTTCACAGTGAAAACATTATTGTTACAATTAATTTTTTTTCTAAATCTCATTAAACTAATGGAGAATCAAAATACTTCCTAAAGTGTTAAATATTCTTAACATAGCAACTGAAAAAAATAGCTAGACTAGTCTGTCTATTTACAAATCTTCAGATTTGATTTTTACTGTTGAATATTGTAAGACATTCATGAATTTTAGATGATATTAGCAATAACTACACTACTTCGTAACTATAAGCCAACAAAATAATAATAATAATAATAATAATAATAATAATAATAATAATAATAATAATAATAATAATAATAATAATAATAATAATAATAAAAATAGTGATGTTTTATTAAAAGTAATAGGTGCCTCAGCCGCGTTAATTTTATTAAGGTTCTTCTCCAATTTTCTAATTGAATTAACATAGCTTAGGCAGCTATTTTAAAAGAGGGTTTACTTCCTGTATACAACAACAACAATAATAATAATAATAATAATAATAATATAATAATAATAATAATAATAATAATAATAATAATAATAATAATAATAATAATAAGACTTATTGAAAGATATTGCTGCATCAGCTGCATTTAATTCGTAAATAGTCATCTCTATTTTTCTAATAATTGCTTTCTCTCTGCTATTAGAACTGGCGAGTATTGCGCCGATATTACTCATCACTAGGAGTCAATTTCAGGGATATTCCTTACAAATTTATTTGTCACAATAAATAGATAAACAAATAGGTCAAAATATGACGAATTAGTGGCCAACGTTTCTCTCGGTATCATCCGAGCATGATCACGGCAGTGGGTCGGAGCCGACTGTAGGTGCTGTCAAGATCTACTCAATATATAGTGGCAGGTCAGCAGGGGGTTAACCGCTAGCTACGTTTTCATTGGTTGGTGTCGCAATGCGTTCCTGCTATTGATTGAAGGAAGTTTTCTTCAAGACACTTCTCGTCGTTAATGGTCGCGCTGTTGCAGCCTAGCAGACCGTCGAGGCTGGGGCATGATTTCCCTGGGCATTGTGTCACGGCGGCTCACATTGTCATTGGATGCTGGGCTGCTTGTCTCATCCGTGAGGACGAAGATGCTTTGAGAAAAATCATCAAAGAGAATGTGAGCCATACCGAAGCCGACAAAGAACTCAAACTTGTAATTTATTACCAAATTGACGTACCCAGACCTTATAATGAAGAAACAACCCCCCCCCCCCCGCCCCACCGCGCAACGCAAGGGACCTCTTGAAGCAGTCGAATGTAGTCTACCAATTCTTGTGCCTAGTCGTGGATGTCCCACCCGGCTCTTACATGGGTATGATTTGCTATGAGACTGTCCAAGAGGATTTCCTGCCATGCACAAGAAGGAGCAATTAAAAAAAACATATCATGACAGCTCACCAGGAAGCTATCTCCCTCGACGGTATTATCAAGAATATTCAGATAATAGGGAGGGATCCTCAAGGCACTCCTCATTCAGCAAGAGAAGTGTCATTAAATACGATGCAGGTAGTGCTCTTCCTCCCCACTAACTTAAGGAGACCTATATGTAAGAATAATAATACAAGTAATACCAGACCGAGCGACACCCCAATCAAAGAATACCAGATGCGACAAGCAGCCCAGCAACCAATGACAACACGAGCCGTTGTGACACAAACGCCCAGGGATATCATGGCCCAGCCTCAACGGTCTGCTAGGCTGCAACAGCGCGACCTTCAACAGCGAGAAGTGTCTTGAAGAAAACTTCCTTCAATCAATAGCAGGAACGCATTGCGCCACCAACC
>NC_061107.1:39182631-39225131 GCF_015104395.2 Macrobrachium nipponense | reverse complement strand
ATTTGTAATTGGTATAGTTAGTAATATTGATTGGCTTATCTTTTCCACAGTAATTTTTTCTGGCCACGTGAATTACAGTGCAGAGTCAACATAGTACTTAATTACTTAATGACTGAATTTTTAAAGGTATTTGCTGTTGTCTTGGAATCCGAACATTCTTTTCTACATTATTTGAATTGATGCCATTCATTGCTATAAGGAAACATGCCTTTTTTCATGGGGCTTCAAATACCTACGATCATTCTCTAGCATCCTCATCTCTGCTCGGTTTACCTTTTGTTCCTCCTTCCTTCTTAATGCACATGCATCTGAACAATACATCATCCCTGGTCCCCCTGCAGGGAAATAGATCTTTATTTAGAGTTTATTCGGCCTTTTTTCGTCACACTGCCCCTTCCACCTCCCTCCATTTCCCTAAAGTTCCTGGATCCTATTTTCATCCTCAGCAACACTCTTTCCCTCCTGGCTTAAAGTACATCCCGAGTGCTTGAAATTCTCTACCTACTTTGAATATAGACCTCTTTTATCATGTATAAATAACCTGTCCCCTCTCTCCTGGCTGAATGCCATAGTCTCAGTTTTACAAACGCTTACCTTCACACCGACCCATTCATGAGCTTCCCTCCACTCTTTTAAGCTGCCCTTGAAACACCCAGTGAAATACCCTTTTTGGTAATTATTTTACCCATTTTTATGTCCTTGAGTTTCATAAAGACTGGCATATACGTTTCTAGTAGATATTTGCTATTTTACACCATTCATTAAAGAATTAGTATCAGGAAGTATGAGGAAAACAGGAAAAGAAGATGGATGTAGCAGAAATGGGAATGTTGAGATGGATGTCGGGAGTAACAAGGGAAGATAGGATTAGAAATGAGTATATAAGAGGATCGACAAAGGTAGCTGAAATATCGAAGAAAATACAGGAAGGAAGGCTTCGATGGTATGGACACCTATTACGAAGGGAGGAACATCATGTTGGAAGACAATTACGATGGAAATGGAAGTGCGGTGAGAAGGAAGAAGGGAAGACCAAGAAAGAGATGGCGTGATTGTGTAAGGAAGATATGGAGGAATTGAAAGGTATAAATGAGAACGAGGCACAAGACAGAAATCGATGGAGACGACTCATTCGCAATGGCGACCCCATATAAAAATGGGTTTAAGCTAGGAAGAAGAAGATTAAAGAATTAATATCACGTTTTATTCATTCAGATATACCTTATATTTTACTTATATTTTTGAGTTTCATTTCGAAAGAAAAGTATTTCACCTTCTATTAATTCAGTCACTGAAACAATAGAATAACTTAGATAACCGACTTCCCATAAAATCTCAGCAAATATGATTGACCTTAGCTTTGCTCTGTAAAGGCTGCCTCTTGCTCCCTTTGAACAAATTTCTTATTTCATAATCCAAGTCAGAATATTTTATGGTTTTATTAGGTTTACGTAAAGATAAAATTTTATAAATAACTTACATAGGGAAATTTAGTGAATGGCAATATGCTGACAGTTGACTGTAGCGAAACGGTTTTCCACGCTAATTATTTGCTAAATAATTTCTGTCGATAATTTAACATAAACGCATTATGGATTTCTCTGATAATATGCCAATAACTAGCTCGTCATCCCTCATTAATAATGATACATAACATATACACGGTAAGTAATAATGAATCATAATCGTAAACTAAATAATACCTGATGTTTTCAAGCTTGTTCTGTTTCGAGTGTTAGCTTTTCTTGTTGTCGGCACAGAATACTTTTATTTCTAATAACCGTAGACAACACTATTTAATTTTTGCAACTGCATTCATCATACATTTCTTTATTAATTCCTTAAAAGTTCAATTGAATCCAGAAGCAATTAAAACAAGTAAAAATTGCGTCGATGTTTCTTCGGCGCAGTCAAGTTTTCGGTGGTGCCAGAGACACGATCATGACTAACTTTTGCTTTAAATAAAATAAGAACTAATGAGTCTAAAGGGCTGCAACTTGGTATGCTTGATTATTAGAGGGGGGATGATCAACATACCAGTTTCTAGCCCTCTAGTCTCAGTAGTTTTTAAGAACTGAGGCTGGACAGTAAGAGTGCGGACGGTCTGACAAGTAGCCTTCTCAATAGTTTTCTTTTACATAAAACTAGAAACTAACATGTAATTAAAAGCAATGAGGGCAGTAGTGTGGATTTTGGAATTATACCGTTCTTTAACGCTTCCATTAATTTTAGAAATAAACCGAAAAACGAAGTTCTTAATATCTCACATGTTTTTCTTACATAAACCGGTACACATTAACAAGTGTCAGATTCACGCGTTTCTCCCGAGACGCATTCAAAAACAATACCGCCACAACTCCTTTTCACCAACCTCAAACTGCTTAACAATTTTACAATAAAAAACCACAATCTTCTAAATTCATTATCTTGTACCGCTTGACGTACATCCTCTGCCTGTGCCCCGTGCGGAACGCCCCCTCCTTTCCCGCTCATCCTAAGGAAGAGAAATAACGAGACTTAGAAGAACCGAACGCTTGCATGAAATCAAAAATAATTATATGACGTATATTAACATCACCAAAAAAAAGGATTATTACCTTCTATTTAACGAATGCATACACTCCTTGTATGTGACAGCCCGTTTTCCACCAGAACTCCAATGAGAACATTTCACCCTTTTGAAATACTTGAAATAGTATTCCGTCACCCACCTGTCATTACTTTCCAAATGACATGGTGAGAAGACAACGTTCGTTAACGACAAAACTGGTTTCAACCCTCTATAATTCGTACAGTGAACGAAGAAAACAGTGTAAAGACCGCACTTGTAAGAATTATCTGGCTGTATCTGCCTTACAGACTGGCGAAGGGTAAATCCCGAATTTGCGCGGAGAAAAGTCAAGAAGCCACTTGAATAAATTTTAGGGTTTATACTATAACTGTCAAAAAAGATTATATCCCTGGGTGAGCAATCAGTATGAAAACACACCCAGTGTCCAACAACATCGATACTAGAAGTTGAAGGCAGAGTATTAGATGTAAAAACTAACGGTTTATTCCTATTCACAGGTATTTTGAACATGCCCACTTCATCCGAAGCAAACACACCTAAATATTTAATAACACTCAATTTCTTTCGTATTCATCACTCGTAACCCCTAACATCACACTGAACGACTCTATCTGAATCAATTATTAAAATACCCTTGGTGTCTCCGGACAATAAAATCATGCAAGGATGAGGCGCAACTGTTCCCAGCTTTATAGATATTCTCAAACTAGCTGAAATTTCAACCGGCATTGAATCTTCAACCTCTTCCGTGACGAAACTAAAACAATAGACAGCCCGACCATTTTTAAAACTGTCGTAGGTGATGGGGTTATCATGACCACCTCCTATTGGCTTCTGCGTCTCATAAAACAATTGCGTGACAGTATTGGGAAAATGACAGTTGATATTACACAATGCATTCCCATTAACAGTGATGTGCACGCTATTCAAGTCGTATGTGCCAAAGTACAAACTATTGGCCGCGTAATTCCCTGAAAACGTTTGCATACCAATCATAGTTAACATAATCTTTTCAGGTATGCAGGCGTTGAAATGTTGATCTATTAAAATGGAATCCTCATTCTGCCCAGTAACACATGTTTTATATAAAGTCTTATCAAATAATATATTGTATAGGGCTAACTGCTGGAGCTGCTTTTAAAGCGGACATGGCGTTACAATGGGGGGTAACCCGATCAATCCACAACTTGGCTTTTTCTATAGTCAGATTGTTTAAGTGAGCGTCGGTGTGGGCGCCCATCACCCAGTTGTTATTGGCCATTTCAAACCTTATCGTTAAATCCACGGAATCCAACAAATACATGTCCATACTCACTACATCTATAAGGAGTGGAAAGTATGTGCGAACTCCTCTCGTCTTAACGGAGCTCATCACCCGAGTTTCCCACGTAGTTGTCTGTCCGAAAGAAGCAGCTGTATAGATTTGTGTAACACTATGCGTGGCGTGAAAATCATCGTGGAAAAATCCACACATACCAAAAGTCGGTAGCACACTGGTTTTCACGCTCTTGAACATTTTTGTGCATGATTGATAGTTAAAAACAGGACACAATTCCACTAACTTTTTGTTCAAGAACACAGACAGACTAAAAAACCATATTACTTATACCGTTAACAAGTGCAACATGTGCATCATCCGGCAGCTGAGCACTGCCCCTAACCAATATGATGTATAATTCCAAAGCTACACTCGACAAATCCAAGAAGGATTTGATTTATAGAATTGTTGCTAGGTGTAAAATCCAACCTTTCCTTAGAATTAATCGAACTTTCTATTATCTTACACTTGTTCACATTCGGGAACAATTCTGAGATGCCCGCGATATATGAAGAGACAGGAACCTTGTGTCCTGTTCCTGGCTCATTTGGAATCACACCCGTTATTTAACAAAATTGCAAGAGGGAGGGAATGCATGTGTGTATGCTCGCTGAGAAAGGGTGAATGAATCAAAGAAGATCATACACATCCTTGTTATATTTACTTCTCGATTGAACCCGTCCATTCTTTCCTCTTCTTCCTCGTCTTCGTAGCCGACCAAGTGAGTGTCCGTTTCACTCCACCCAACATTTTCCTGTCGACCCTCCCACTACCGCTTAGAATGCGTCTACCCATGCTTTTGAGAGCTGTCACTCCATGCCTTTTAAAGGTTCCCTCAGGGACTGCTGATCGTTCACTACATCTGAAAGCACCGATCTACCACACTCTTTAACTGAAGGTTTAGCAGCATTGAACAGGAAAGGGAGTACCCTGCATGCAATGCCAGCTATGGCTGAACATACACCTCCGCCTCTTCTATGACTCGGATAGAAGACCGAAATGTCCTCTAGACCCGCTCCCTTTCTTAAGAGTTCAGACAAGACCAACGTTTTAAATTCCACCTCCGAGGGTGGGGTGAATATGGCCCTCATACCTGTTAAAAAACCTTTAATCTCTCCCTTGAATATTATGCAGAGCATTTGAGCGTTCTTAATTACATGAGCTCGCGAAAGTGAATAACTTAGAGGTGGAAAATAATGCAGGTTTTATACATACTTCCCTATCTGGGCCTTATATGAAGCACACAGGTGACACTCGAGTCGTTATTGAAATGAATGCGCCTTCCATTCTGGTCAGTGATGATGATTGAAATCTGCTCTAGAATGTTCGTGTTCAGCGCTTTGTATATCGTATTGTGTATCCTCTTCCCTTTGCTGCTCTCTTATGTAAAAGAATCCAATATATTTACTAGTTTCCATCCAAAAACAGTTAGTTGAAGAATATTGGTGTACACATACATATCTACACAGCAATTATCTGGTAAGGAATCAACTGAGAGATATGCATTCACTGCTTGAAGGCCGTAAACTCTATACACTGTATTATTTTTAAAACCCAGCAATCTAGCCGCTCTTTATTACTGAATTTCATGGATGCACTTTTAATGTCCCCCACCCCAATCTTCCCTCTCTTAATGTGAGGGATAGTAATTCTCCTGCTGTCTTCATCCCAACCAAATACATCGTTACTGTTGAAAACCTTTTTGTATTTGCTGTCAAAATATACTTTTAAATGTTCAAAAATATCCTTGTTAAGCACCATCACCAGACTTTTCATGTCCCCCGCTAACACAGCCATCGTTGGTCTATAGATATAGGCGTGCTTATTATTTTTACCGTGTTTAGTAACAAACTGGAGGAAGAATTCTTCATCTCTTGATAATACAGCATAATAAACTCCCGGAAACATGATCGAAGCTAGATCCACTTCATATTCCATCGGTGATGACAACTGTCCTGGTGGAATAGTTCAAAGTGTTTTTAATGATCACGCCAAAAAGACCATTCATCAAGATTTTGATGTTGTTCCTCTTGTCAGGGTCTGATTCTTTCACTCTCCTCTCTGCATTCCTTGTGATGTATTCCCTTAAATAGAATCCTTGTTTGAACTTGTTAATTTTACTTATAACGTCGACTTCTAGACCGAGTCTTATTAATGTTGCAATAGGGGAAGGCAAATTAAGTGGTTTTGCATTGGCAAGTGTGTGCCTACCAGTTTGAAATTTTTTTAGGGAGCTTCACATTAAACTTTCCAATAGGCTTTTAGTGTAAGGGGATAGATCCTGGAGGGTTACGTTCATGTGATGTACAGCTAGAGGGAACACATCCATCCTGAGAACAACATCATCTCTAACCTTCTTAGTGTCGAGGAGGATGAAAAAACCGTGCTCCCCCTGTGAATTGATGGATGTGATATCACTGGCGGTAAGCCTCTCTAGTTCGGAGGGGGGGAGCTCCTTTATTTCATCCAAAGGCATTTTATATCTGCTCATTACTGTAGGATAAAGACTGGTAAAATGAGATGTTCAGTATATATGATTGTTGGTCACCAGCTCTAAATTGTGGGTTCAACTCGGGGTTGCTCGCTTTGGTGTGCCTTTGGACTAGACTACAGAAACCGACTGTTAGCGATTAGTTGGTAAGTTTCCCCATCAGAAGTCAGGGGGAGGCGCATTTGCGAAGTGTGGAGAAAAGTTTCTAGTGAGAGGAAGGTAGATGTTAAATAGTAAACTGGGTCTAGTCAAAACTGTGTATAAACAGCCCTCCTCCAAGCTAAGTAAACATCCCCCAATAATTCTATGTCCATTAGAAGGTATGAAATGGTGTAATCCAGTAAGTTAGAACAGTTTGCAGCATTACATGCTTTGCAGACGTGTTCATATCCTTCACAGGGTATGCTTTCCCCTGCCAGTGAGAAATTGAAACACACTTTGGGATGGATGCCAGGTTTTTGCAATACTTCAAAGCCTTTGACGTAGTCGTAAGGGTAGTACTGTTTACCTGTGCTCAAAATTAGTTTGGTGCACTTGTCGGGATATTTAGATAACATCTGGCGTGGGATTTCCATTGCTCCTTTCAACTTGATGTGACTCGACGCGAGACTGGAAAATAATCCTCTAATCATGTGGGCACTGTCTATCATTCGGATGTTGCCAGTTTTAAGTGAATAAAATGTACCTCCATCAAGTTTCAAGATTTCAAAGTTATGCTTGACGGCCGCTTCCTTCAAGATAAGTGCTGCATCGTAGGACAAATTGTTTACTAACACTGGTAGGGCTCTGTCTGCATATTTCAAATTAAAATTGCACTTCCTGCATAATGCACACACATAAATGTCCGTCGGTATGTAGTGCACATGATGCCGCACTTTGATAGTGTTGTCGGTGAACTTAATGTTGCAACATTTGCAGTGTGTAGCCTGTTTAAACTGGCGGGTTATTTAAGAGGTCATGCTGATTTTGTGTGCCACCATCGTCTCATGTATCCTGCCCCAGTCTTTGGCTATTTTTACCAGGAAATCATCGACACAATGTTCAACTACACCTACTCTGTGTATACAGTATTCATCGTTTCTGCCGTCGACAATTGCATAGCAATATGTGTACACTTTCTGCTTTGACACAACTCTCTGGTCTTCATCCGCATCAGGCTGTCTGTTGTACACTTCAAAATCTAAGAAGGTGATGTGCGAGACTTTATTCAGTGCTTTCGCTTTTTCAAACTTTTTAAATTGGTCGGTCTCTGGGTATAGAACTGTAGTTCAGGTTGAACAACTTCGGGTGTGTGCATCGCGAATGGCAGGGGTATTAAACAAAGTTAGAAAGTGATAACACATGCCATATGTGTATTCTCTCCTCATTGTCTACCCCATGGCGGAATGCCTTCTCGTAGGCAAACATGTCTGTGATGAGTGCGAGGTGGTCATCCATGATTAGCAGTAGAGTGACCAGTCGGGGACATGATGTGCTATTCCCCTTTCTAGCGAGATCCACAGTCCATCATTTTTTCCAATGTTTTCCCATAACCAGTAGCACATATGCTTCTAGCGCTGTAACAACGCAGTTCTACCTGGATTCAATGTTGACGACTTCGCTGCTGCCCCTGACTCCTGCGTGATACTCTTTAAAGTTTGCTATGTTCACCATTTCTTGCCGCGAGATGTTGATTTGTAAACTATGTAGCGACGTGATGCGGCAAACCAAACCTTCGCTTAAGTTGAGCCTGTCTTCAAGGTTGCTCACCACGTATTCAATAGCTTCGTCTAGTGATTCGTACACTTTGTCCACTAATGTTAGCACAGGTGGTGCGTTAACGTAAAAAGAACCTGTTTCACAGTGGTACCACTGCCACCCACCATCCTCTGCCTGGTGATGATGATGCACAGGTATAATATGACAGAATTTATACCTTTCTTTTGCGGAGTGTTTGTAAGACATCCTCGGCAAGCTGCGTTCTGTTAATTCTGAGTGCCATTGTCACATCAATGTGTGTTCCTACTGTAGTTGAATAAGTGATAGTACTCACAATTTGGCTGGACTCCTCTCCTTCCCTGTTAAGCAGCGCCTGCTGTTGTTTGGCACCTCCTACTTGACAGCGACCTCCTCATAGCAATGTTTCCCTTGCATTTACCCCATTTGGTAGTGCTGTTACAGCGTTCACGGTGGAACCTGCAAAAAACATAGGATTAACAAGTAGAGAATTTAATCAAAATAAACCAGTTGTTTTATATGTAAATGTGGTTGTGACGCTGTGCATTTTTTTCTTTTAACATCATATCAAATCTCAACAAACTTCTAAATAAAAAGAATTATTCTCACCATCCTGTGGAGGGATGCTCCCTGCTGCACCTCCTGTTAAAGATTGGCCTCGGTCGGGTCTGTTTACACCCCTTTTTGCTTCTCTTCTTTCTACGTTGACAGCAAACTCTGCAGTCCTCTGGCTAGTCCGAGCCTTCGGTGCCATATATGTATGCCACAACAAAGGAATTTCAATGGAGCTGTCACTTCTAGTTTCATCACCGTTGTTGCTGGTGGAATTACCCATGTCTGCTTGTGGAGATGTTGTGGAGTAAAGCAGCCTGTTGGCGAACTGATGTGGGTCTTGCTGCTGTTCGAGTTAATATATTGGTTGTAGCAATCGTAAATGTCTTTTCACTTCGGGTCTCGTGGATTAACTCTCGTCAGCAAAACCTGTGGAATTATCAATGAATGTGTGTGCAGGTGGTTACAATCGTCTTTGATCACCCTCGTATAAGGTTTCGCTAAACGGTATATCATGTTTTGCGTGTGTCGTGTTGTTTGTCTCGTGTGATGCGCACCATCTTGATATGGCATGTTGTGCACCTGGCAGTGAGTCACAGAGAAATGGTGGGGGTGCTTATCAGCTGAGTCACAGAGAAAGGGTGACTGTTGTGGGTGTTTATCAGGTGCTTATCTGAATTTGGATGGAGTTTAGAGATCATTTCGCATTCATACTATCTCATGAAATGACATGTTGTGCCCCTGGCAGTGAGTGACAGAGAAAAGGTGACTGTTGTGGGTGATTATCAGCTGTTTATCTGAATTTGAATAGAGATATTAGGTAGAGGTTAGGTTTGGTTAAAGGGCTTAGAATTTTTTCACTCAGTTTTTCGCGTGGGCTTATATATAGTTGGTGGTTTTCCCGTGGAGTCGTTAACCCTTTAACCGTTTAATATGTATATATACGTAGCACGCCAAAGCTACCTGAGCTGTTTAGTACGTATATATATATGGAGAGCAGATGTTTTGAACGTGACGTTTAGTACGTATATATATGGAGAGCAGATGTTTTGAACGTGACGTTTAGTACGTATATATATGATTGATTTTTCCTGCCTTTCTTTCAAGGTAAATCCTCTATAATGTATTCTCTCTAGGTCGACCTTATCCAAACAAAAACACTTCTTCCCGAACCCTTGTTATCATAATTTTCCTGATTTTCTATATCTAATGCGGGAATTCGCCACTCACTTGGCGGAGTCGCTATGTAGCGAGACAACACGCTACTGGCTGGTCGTTCATTTATAAGGAATTTTGGTCTTTCAACGCAGAGAGTAGAGGGGCTATAATCCTTTCTAAGCCAACTTAGTGTCAGTCGTGAGTTGTTTTCTTCTGTTTTTCTTTTCCAGCTCTAGCGCAAACGAAAAACGATAAGTACGTAATTGTAATTTATTGACATTTATCCTACTGAAATATAAAAAAAAATGTACTGGAACGTTAGAGAACAAGAGGTTTGTGTAGAACGAAATAACTTTCATTTATGAAACAATGTACAAGTACCATATTCTAAATGAAAGTTATGTACAAAAATCTTACACAACAAACATTGGTGAAAATTCATCCGACAGTGATGATGATGAAAACGAAAACAGAGGGTAAACAAGGTAAAGACAATAGTCTGAATATGTGTAATGATTCTGAATTGGCTGCCAGTAATTTCCGGTCCTAAGATTTCGTATTTGACAACGGTGGCAGTTTCATTACATGATAAAGGAAAATCTATAAAAAAAGATAATGAAATTTATCTCTATCACCATTTTCTTAATCAACTTACCCTTTAGTCTAAGTCGTGTAGAGAGAGAGAGAGAGAGAGAGAGAGAGAGAGAGAGAGAGAGAGAGAGAGAGAGAGAACCGATTTCTTTGTATTCTACTTTACCCTCCTTTGAAAACAGATGCCATATACAGAAATTCGAATCTAACAATTTTGACATTGATAAAATATAACGTTAGAGAACTCTAACAACACTACAAGAAGAACAATATATATATATATGAGTATGTATGAGTCTCATGTATATAATTTGACTTATATTGCACATAGAAACACTGTACACAGTATGGGTGTCATTAGCTACGTTTCCAAACTTATTCCGGACTTACAATTTGACTACAGATAATCTGCATTCCACAATTCGGGGTTCTTTAATCCGGTTATCTGTTCCGGGACAAGGCCGAGTTAATCTGCCACACTTAAGGAACCATTAACAGTTTTTTTTTTTTTTTTTTATCGCACAGTTTCATTTATTTTCATCGGTGAGTCTGGGCTAGCCCTTAAGAGCTGGTATGATTTATTTAGGTGATTAGTAACTACTATGAGATTCAGAATCTCTGTAAGACGGTTTTTTGGACTTTGCTCCTTGTCAAAGCATCGGATGTAGCTGAAAGTTGACATATGTATATTTTACAGCCACACACAAATTTTGTCAGCATTATCAATAAAACCTAAACCCGATAGTTTTTAATTTTCATAGAGTAAAAATGTTCTAGCCGACGCCATGGCCAATGATTACGAGCCAAGAGTCGAAAAACATTCATTACGTAAGCAAGGTAAACACGCCTTTTGACGAAATGTTGCCCGCCCATCCACCAGGCAGAAACTCCATCGGCTCTGAAACCCAAAGACTTTCTGAATGGCGGAAACAAATACATATATGTGGAATGGGGAGGTTATCAGTGCTAGCGTAGTAATACTACTGTAGGCAGTAGTGCCGCAACAGTATAGCAGTGATACACATGAATTAAACGTTTAGGCCAACTGCTGGGATCCTTGAGGATCATTTAGCACTTCTTACAACTACTCGAGAAATTAGTTTTATAGACAGATGTTAAATTTTCTAATCCAACAGTGCCCATGGTAGCCTTCAGTGTTATCCTGAATTATAACGAGGCGAAAGTGGGTGGAGCCTCATGAAATCATCATTCTGAACGATAATTATTGGTGAAGGTTGGTACCGCGTGTTTTTTTTTTTTTTTTTTTTTTTTTTTTTTTTTTTTTTTTTTTTTTAGTAAATAGGTAGATAGCCAATAAATAAAAATTGCTTGACATTGGATATAGCAGTTATCAAATCAAGCTTGTCTACTATGTTTTTGAAAATTACCAACTATTCCCTACATTTTGTCAATCTGATTGTGACCTATAAAGTAGACTGTAATTTCTTAGGAAACCTATTTTGGGAGTTAGACTAATAATCGAAGTGTTTTTGAATTTAATAACATATTTTGTTGGTTTGTTCATTATGACAATTATCAGTGGAGAGGTTCTAGAGTTCATAAAGGTGTACTGCTTTGCTTGTATTTAAATTTTGTGTATGTCATTGTTGCCAGAGGTTTAGCCTTCGTTACGTACAGCCAATCATCCATCGAGAAAGAGGGAAGAAATGCGTCATAAGTTACGTAACGAGTGCGTTCGAAACCTTTTCTCTGAGTAAGTTGGCCGTCTTCAAAAAAGGGTCACTTTTTTACATATAAGTACCAAATTTATTCAACCTACGTAATGCAGAATACAGTCAAAATTTATGTGTAGATATAATATGTATTCTGAATAAGCGTTATATTTATGAAATGCATAGATAAAAAGTTATTGCGAAAAAACCGTGTTACAGAGGCCCTGAATCTAGTAGTAGATTATCTTCACCCTACCTTTTTATCAAAGCAGTTTAATAAATGATTTCAATTTTTTTCAGATTTCAGTTAATTTTACGTCTTCACGGTTAGATACCAGAATCTAGCATGGAAAGGTGTGGTGGCGTTTTGCTGCATCTACACGACATCCAAGCTTAGGGCAAGGTTTTATGAATCAAATCCTGGGAAAAGTGGCAGCGTCTAAAACGTATTACATGTCCAGGGTCATTTTGGTTTGACTATGATACGGATAACTGGTGAGATATAGATATAGATAGATATAAATATAGATATATATTATATAGTATATATATATATATATGATATATATATATATATATATATAGGGATATATATATATATATATATACTATATATATATATATATTATATATATATATATATATATCTATAATATATATATACCTATATATATATATATATATATATATATATATATATATATATATATATATTATATATATTATATATATATATATATATAAGTCATATCACATTACCGTGATTCATATGCCATACATCAAGTTACAAATGTCCTTTAATATCTAATTCACTCTACCTTGGAATTAATATATTTCATATATGCTTAACCGAAGGGAAATTTTATTAGGCGATAATAGAATTGTCGGCGCCCAGGCGCGAACCCAGGACACCATACAAATCCCAGGAACATCAGTGGAAGCTTTTACCCACTCCACCACCGCAAGAGGCTATAAGTTAATGCCATATTCTTCACCCTCAAATACCTTTCGCGCTCAGGTATTCGCTGATTTAGAGCCAGAATTAACCCACCTCGACCTCGGTAGTGTTGTAGAGCTTATGACAGCACGTAGTCATTAATATAATTGTCAGCACATTACTGTGATTCATATACACATCAAGCTACAAATGTCCTTTAATATCTAATTCAGTCTACTCGGAATTATATATTTTCATATATGCTTAACCGAAGGGGAATTTTATTATTATTATTATTATTATTATTATTATTATTATTATATATATATATATATATATATATATATAATATATATATATCACTTAGAAATTCTATATAGTTTACTTTTATTCAATTTTTCTATGTCCAAAACGGACATGCATCGTGGATGATGTAGAATTCATAACATACGTAGCTTTAGCCCAAAGACTGGATTATACGAACTACAAAATTCGAGATCTTTTCGAATCAACTTTATTACATACCATTATTATGGCTTGTCAAAGAAAAATCTGATGATTAGCATTAAGAATAATTCGAATGGCCAATTGTTGTATCCTGTTATTTATAAATTCTAGAGCGTCAAAAGAAGAAAGTGTTGTATGTACAACGAATAACCTTCCTTACACGAAACCATGCACGTGTGTCTGTTCTAAGAGAATGTTATTTTCCATTAGCGCCACGCTGATAACCCTATAGCCAAGGAATGAATTATTATTATTATTATTATTATTATTATTATTATTATTAATTATTATTATTATTATTATTATTATTATTATTGTGACTGGCAAAGAGCAGACATATAAATCGTGACAGTGGTTAAAGGGAACGGCCCTATATATGTTACTGCACTTATATGAGTTAAAATATATGGAATGAGATACAGAAACTGAAAATAAGCTAATATAGCCCCCTGCGCTCAAAAGGTAGCGCACTCGGGAGGGCAGTTTCCATGTTGTGTTTTTTACTTTTTGCTGACAATCTGAGTAGCGCAAATTTTTGCTGCCCGCACTCTTAGCTCACAGCTGGGGGCACCAAAGCTTCCCATAGAAAACGGTTATTGGGTTAATGGTCAACGTACGTGAGGTTAAAATAAAGGCAAGCTTATGGGGTTTATGGCTTGTGAGCCGAATTGGGGATCGGGTGTTGATGTTGAGCCGAAATGGGGTCTTTTTCCCTACTGAAAAGTCTTTTCACATGAATTGGGCGAATGTAAGAATTTTTTTCAGAAGAACTATTAAATTAATGAAATCCGCGAAACGATAACCCACTTTTAGCTTCCCAGGGGTCTCAGGGATGATTTTCTGGCTTCTTGATCTTGACATTGATTGGTGGAATAATTGAGGCAATAAATGCTGTATTCAGGTGGAATATACGTAGGTATATTCTTTATGTGCGAATTGTCGGTCATAGCCGCGGAATTCTTATTCTCTGTGAAAATGGTGAATTTACTTATTTGCATTGACCCACCAATATTTGAGCACCCATTACAGGTTAAATAATTTGACTGCAAAGAATAATTCAAACAATATTCTTGGAGTATTGCTTGGTGTTCCTAATGGTCTCCAGTGATAAGAAAGGTAGTATACTTAACAGAGAATGATTATGTCCGTTGATAAGATTAATTTTTTTTCTGTCCAGGTTTCGTCTTTCTGTCACTATGAATGTGAAGATTTCTCTCTACATTGCAGGTCAAGTAGCTGGTTATATTGGAATAAATAGAAACGCTGTGGAGCAAGAAATGTTTAATGATGAATCTGAATAATATAAAATTTTTGTATTAGATATTAAGAGCGTAAAGGTCATGCACTGAATTCCCCATGTTAGTAGATATCAAGAGCGAGTTGAGGCGAACCGTTAGTACTCTGAGAGATTTTTTATAAATCACAAGCCTAATTCTTTCATATCTGTATCATCTTCAGTATAGTTTATATTCACTGAGTATTAATTAACTTGCAGTTTTCCTTTTGTTTGACATAGGTAATTATCAGTAGCAAGTCCCTAGTATTTTCCTCAAATACTTTTGCACGTGTATACAGGTTTTTCACGGCTGAAGATTAAAAAAAAGAAGAAGAAAAAAGACCCTCTTTAAAATCTATCATAACAAGAGAAGACTGAAACCCTGTTGAAGGGAAAAATGTCTTGCATTAAACAATCTCATTTCATTAAAGAAATCTAAACCTTTCCAACGCACGCTGCATCATTTAATCTGTATGCCTGGTGCATTTGTATCTTGGAAAACACTGCTCATTTTCATCCACGTCGACGAAATATGGACGATGGAGGAAATATTTTAGATAAATTTTCATGGTCTTAATAATGTCGATAAGCTTCACTTCTATGCTAGTAATAGTACCCAATGGAGAGAGAAAAAAAATAGCATAGCAAAAAAATTATGAACAAAAGTAATATACTGAATTCATTATCAAAACGCACTTAAAATATGACATAAAAATTGCCCTTTAAATATGACATAAAAATTGCCATGACTAAACAAATTCAGACTAATTGTGCCAAAGGAGGAATAAGGTGATGAAAAATGAATGATCGCATCACGCCTTTAATCATTTCCTCTCGTTCGTACTCCTCAGTGTCATTTGTATGTATATGTTTCATCAATTAATTAGGACGTAATTTTATCAAGGTAGGAAAGACAATGTCACTGCAATTCATTGGATTTTTGTAGTTTTTGTATTCACTATAATTACTATCAGCTAATAAATAAACAACAAATCTAACAAGTTAATAGGTAGCAATGATAAATTTTCTTCAAATCGAGGGACTGCAAACAACTATGATAATGAAGAGAGGCATAGTCCACCTCAAAGACAATTCAACATTACGACCATGGATGAACAGTATTCCTTAAAGACCTCTTCGAAGAGAATTGTGTTTGTAAACACTTAATCAATACTTCAGGCAAAGAGGGAAAGGGATACAGTTATTCATTTTGTTTTCCACACGTCAAATGTCATATATTTAAGAATGTTCTTTTCAATATGTACGTCCTGGCCTTTATTCATCTATAGTTATGTGGAGATTAAAAGTCAGCAAACTTACTCTCAACAAACTAATTATCTTTAAGCGTTTTAGTACATACACATCATATATATAAATATAATAAATCATGAATTTACAAGTATGCAGAATTTACCCACAAATTTTCATTTGTTTCCCATTACTTTCACATGCTTGGTAGTGGTGGATGTTTATTGATACTTGAAGTAATTTCAAATAAAGTATAACAAGGGTTTCTTAAAAAAGAAAAAACTTGGGATATCAGTTCCTTTTTTACGAACTTTGAGTCACATTTATTTCATATCTAGGATCATTGAAGGATGAATGATTTATGGTGGAATTTAGAATAAGGCCCAAGTTTATCTTACAGAAAAATAAGAGATATAATTATCTTATTTTTAGATCTTACTTATTCAAGCATTGTAAAAATCATCTACGTACAATGTAATTCATTTAGTTTTTCACATACATTTCATATTCCCAATTATTGAATTAAAACCCTTTGATACTGAGTAGCTTATTCTCGATTTGAGTGCTAATATTAGAAATTGGCATTATTCAATTATCTTCCTGATTCAATCACAAACATTCCATTGCATCTGACACATCTGAAATTGCACTATCGTTCACGACTTACCAATTTGGAAGTTGTAAATTGCTGGGTATGAAATATTAGTGGTTCCAGTTTTCGATAATGTGAATTTAGCTCTCAGGCCAGGCTTTAGTAGGAATGGGAAATGCGTTTCTTTTTATTCAAAGAGAGAGAGAGAGAGAGAGAGAGAGAGAGAGAGAGAGAGAGAGAGAGAGAGAGAGAGAGAGAGAAAATGAAAATGAACATGAGTTTTATTCTAATTTTCATTATCAGGGCAAGTCTTAGTAATAATAAATAATAATAATAATTAATAATAATAATAATAATAATAATAATAATAATAATAATAATAAATAATAAAACTTGGGATATCAGTTCCTTTTTTTACGAACTTTGAGTCACATTTATTTCATATCTAGGATCATTGAAGGATGAATGATTTATGGTGGAATAATAATAATAATGGTGATGAGATCTGACTTGAGTAAACTGAAAGAGATGGCAGAAAAAAGGCTAAGAAGCAAGAAAACAAGGGAGGATCTCAACGAGAAATACAAAGTACAAGAGAGGGGACTAAACAACACAATAGAAGATGTAAAACAAAGTCTTAAGGCCAAAGCACACAAGATCCAACGGTACATGAACAGGAATAAGGGATACCAACAGAACAAACTATTTCGGCCGAACCAACCCGAAAAGGCGACTATCATCCCAAACTCGGGGGAAGGGGAAGACAACCAATTCCCAGAAATTCCTGAATCCGAACCAAGTTAAGAGACTCTGGGAAAACATATGGAGCAATCCAGTATCACACAACAAACATGCAACATGGCTCCAGGAAGTCAAGGAAGAAGAAACAGGGAGAATAAAACAAAGATTCACAGAGATCACGACAGACACAGTCAGACACCAACTAAAGAAAATGCCAAACTGGAAAGCCCCAGGTCCCGATGAAGTCCATGGATACTGGCTCAAAAACTTCAAGACCCTACACCCACGAATAGCAAGTCAACCTCCAGCATTGTATCTCAAATCACCAAGCACCCAAATGGATGACCACAGGAAGAAGCATCCTTAGTACAAAAGACAAGAGTAAGGGAAATATAGCCAGTAACTACAGGCCTATCACCTGCCCACCAATAATGTGGAAGTTACTAACAGGTATCATCAGTGAAAGGCTATACAACTACCTAGAGGAGACAAACACCATCCCCCACCAACAGAAAGGCTGCAGAAGGAAGTGTAGGGGCACAAAAGACCAGCTCCTGATAGACAAAATGGTAATGAAGAACAGTAGGAGAAGGAAAACCAACCTAAGCATGGCATGGATAGACTATAAGAAAGCCTTCGACATGATACCACACACATGGCTAATAGAATGCCTGAAAATATATGGGCAGAGGAAAATACCATCAGCTTCCTCAAAAATACAATGCGCAACTGGAATACAATACTTACAAGCTCTCGAATAAGACCTAGCAGAGGTTAATTCATCAAGAGGGATCTTCCAGGGCGACTCACTGTCCCCACTACTCTTCGTAGTAGCCATGATTCCCATAACAAAACTACTACAGAAGATGGATGCCGGGTACCAACTCAAGAAAAGAGGCAACAAAATCAACCATCTGATGTTCATGGACGACATCAAGCTGTATGGTAAGAGCATCAAGGAAATAGATACCCTAATCCAGACCGTAAGGATTGTATCTAGGGACATCAGGATGGAGTTTGGAATAGAAAAATGCGCCTTAGTCAACATACAAAAAGGCAAAGTAACGAGAACTGAAGGGATAAAGCTACCGGATGGGAGCAACATCAAACACATAGATGACACAGGATACAAATACCTGGGAATAATGGAAGGAGGAGATATAAAACACCAAGAGAATTGAAGGACACGATCAGGGAAAGAATATATGCAGAGACTCAAGGCGATACTCAAGTCAAAACTCAACGCCGGAAATATGATAAAGCCATAAACACATGGGCAGTGCCAGTAATCAGATACAGCGCAGGAATAGTGGAATGGACGAAGGCAGAACTCCGCAGCATAGATCAGAAACCAGGAAACAAATGACAATACACAAAGCACTACACCCAAGAGCAAATACGGACAAACTATACATAACACGAAAGGAAGGAGGGAGAGGACTACTAAGTATAGAGGACTGCGTCAACATCGAAAACAGAGCACTGGGGCAATATCTGAAAACCAGTGAAGACGAGTGGCTAAAGAGTGCATGGGAAGAAGGACTAATAAAAGTAGACGAAGACCCAGAAATATACAGAGACAGGAGAAAGACAGAAAGAACAGAGGACTGGCACAACAAACCAATGCACGGACAATACATGAGACAGACTAAAGAACTAGCCAGCGATGACAATTGGCAGTGGCTACAGAGGGGAGAGCTAAAGAAGGAAACTGAAGGAATGATAGCAGCGGCACAAGATCAGGCCCTAAGAACCAGATATGTTCAAAGTACGATAGACGGAAATAACATCTCTCCCATATGTAGGAAGTGCAATACGAAAAATGAAACCATAAACCACATAGCAAGTGAATGCCGGCACTTGCACAGAACCAGTACAAAAGAGGCATGATTCAGTGGCAAAAGCCCTCCACTGGAGCCTGTGCAAGAAACATCAGCTACCTTGCAGTAATAAGTGGTACGAGCACCAACCTGAAGGAGTTATAGAAAACGATCAGGCAAAGATCCTCTGGGACTATGGTATCAGAATGGATAGGGTGATACGTGCAAACAGACCAGACGTGACGTTGATTGACAAAGTCAAGAAGAAAAGTATCACTCATTGATGTCGCAATACCATTGGACCCACCAGAGTTGAAAGAGAAAGAGAAGTAAAAAATGGATAAGTATCAAGATCTGAAAATAGAAATAAGAAGGATATGGGATATGCCAGTGGAAATCGTACCCATAATCATAGGAGCACTAGGCACGATCCCAAGATCCCTGAAAAGGAATCTAGTAAAACTAGAGGCTGAAGTAGCTCCAGGACTCATGCAGAAGAGTGTGATCCTAGAAACGGCACACATTGTAAGAAAAGTGATGGACTCCTTAGGAGGCAGGATGCAACCCGGAACCCCACACTATAAATACCACCCAGTCGAATTGGAGGACTGTGATAGAGCAAAAAAAAAAAAAAAAAAAAAAAAAAAAAAAATAAAAAAAAAAAAATAAAAAAATAATAATGATAATAATGATAATAATAATAATATGCTTGACGAAAAATGGCATGACTCTCCTGTCTATTAATCATAACGCAATTATGATTTCACTTCTATTTTTATATTTATAGTTTATGTTATTATTACAAAATAGTTTCGTATTAAAGTCACATACAAAGAAAAAGGAATAAAAAAAAGCAACTGGGAACCTTCATATATATCTTTTGAGGACAAACTCGAGCCTATGAGCCATTAATATGCTAATAGTATACGGTTCGCCTCCAGAGACTTCCGCTTCACGGTTTCCCTTCAGAAAGAGCGACAACCTCATTTTTCTCTCCGACTGTAGGTTTCTCCATATCCTGAATCCCCTGACACTTTGAGGTCAATGATCTCAAGTATCTAGGAATTACAACAGAGAGGAAGAGAAATATGGTATGCCAATCCCATTCTGGCACAAAGAAAGCTTAATCTCAACTTCTCATCCTTCGTAAATCATGTAAACCGAAGATGAATAAAGGAATAACTTTCTCGAAAAGTTGGACAAATTATAAACTCTCAGAAGTCCGGAAATCTACCCAGAATCCTTACAGCCCTCTTACACCACTCTTAAAACAAAAACTGGTTGTTTTCAAGGAACAAATATACTGAATAATAAGCACTTAAAGAACATTTTCTGTTTCTGGTTCATATAGAATTATACATTATAAATTTTCAAATTTTGTGATAATGGAAACACAAAACTGGATGTAATTGTAAAAATAAAGGTTTAAGAGTTTAAGAGTTAGTAATAAAAGGCACCGATTTCATTATTAGTTACGTAGCTACGCAGGCAGCAACAGTACTGGCTATTTTCATTGACAGTGGATGACATAAGAAAAAAAAAAAATCCTGGCCGGGAGAAAAATAAAATTTTTTTTTGGAAATATTTCAGGTTTATAGGTTTCTATTTGAATTTTACAAACAATCTCCAATATTTCAGGGGATTCTTGGTCTTTTTTCATATTTTCTCCCTATATGAATTATTAATGAGTTTCGTTAGAAAAATTTCATCACTAGATACAAAAAGGAAAAAATATTCTTGCATCATAATTTATGCAATACCATGTTTTTAAGATGCCACTTATCAAAATTACCAAATATCCAGAACAGTCAGTATGTGTAGGTAACTGTGGGAATAAGAGGAATCAGGAATTTTAGCGCTTGTGTATGTGTGTGTGTGAGGTAAAAAAAAAAAAAAAAAAAAAAAAAAGTACTGTAAAACAATTAAAGCTGCAATTTGCCCTAAATATAATAGTGTGTATTTATTGATTCCGTGTGTACCTTCCTTCTTTCTACATGTGTCAACTTCATTGGGATTGTTTTATCATGGATTAAATTTATTTCTTTCATTTACAATCATAAAAACTTCCTAACGAAAATAACGACAAAGATTTATAGTTTCAAAATCGATAGTATTTTGAGGCACTTTTTTTATTTTCTAAAAGAAAAATTTTTCTAAACAGATATAAGAATTGCCATGGCGTTACACCGAATTCTGTTTTAGTGTATATACGCACATTTGTCAAGCTGTCTCCTTAAAGAAAAAGATTATCTTCTTAACGTGGCAGATAACGACTGTTTAAAGTCAGCAAAACAGTTACCTTTTTCTCGAGAAACTTTCATTTGCTCCTAAGTGCCTAAATTGTGGATATCCCCATTAATGTAACTTTCACATCAAACTGTTTCATCAGAAAAATGTTTGAACGTTAAGATGAATTTACAATCTTCAGATGTACTAGTAAATAAATAACCTTATGTAAATAAATGGAATACTTTACTACTAAGGAAAGTATCTTCATCTTTAAAGGTAGTCCATTTAATCGGATGTGAATTTTAAGTAAAACAGTAAAAGAAAGCTAAGAACATAGTCAGCCAACTGATTCAAATACTTTTCATTATTTAAAGGGATACGATGTCGAAAATCTCGCGATCTCTAATGGTAATTTTTAAATGATTGGCGAGTGTTTAGTCAGAATGAAGCTAAGAACATAAGCATTAAACAGACTTCCATATCTTTCAGTATTTAAATAGAAAAAAAAATATATAAAAAAAAACTTTAGCTTCCTGATTATCAAGAAAAAAGACTAAAAATCTTCTTTTTGAGTCCAAAGAGGACAAAAAATATGATAGGAGTACTGTGATGGAATAAATGTGTCAGGAGCGGGTAAACTGTTGGGTTAGAAAAACGGCGACTGGTGTTTTACTTCGACGGGAGTGATTCCCTTGTCATTGCAAAACAGCGTGTAAAGTCTTGAGTACCTCGCTAAGGTACCTCATTATACTTGAAACTGTTAATGATTTTAGGGCCATTGTTCCATTGGAAGGCCACGTCTCGTTAACTTTTATCATGAAGTTCTTCGTTGAAGATCTCATCGGAATTGCGAAAATATCTTTCTTTTCTCCCTCCTCCTCCTCCTCCTCCTCCCTCCTCCTCCTCTCTCTCTCTCTCTCTCTCTCATCTCTCTCTCGTCTCTCTCTCTCTCTCTCTCTCTCCTCTCTCTTCTCTCTCTCTCTCTCTCTCTTATAAATCTTTATGACAAATAAACTTAACTTTCAATAAATAAACAATACCTCTATAAATTTTCAAAATACTAACACTCAGCTCGTTTGCTGCATAATGATACAATATATATATATATATATATATAATATATATATATATTATATATATATATATATATATATATATATATATATATATATATTACTGGTAAAAATGTTCTGTAACAACAGAATTGCATCTAATAAAGGAGCCCATAAAAACACCAAAATATAGAGAGAAAAGTACTATATTTCAGAGACTGCTGTCTCTCTCTTCAGTATTGATGAAGAGAAAAGTTTACAGAAAAGGTGGTATTTATACCAAGAGATCCATCCACAAGTAAGCTAATTTAGGTCACCCCCACTGATAATCTTCCTTTAATCTTCTTAAGCATTGGTTGAATGAAAACCTCGTCAATGACATCTGAAATCCATGCTCCTTTTGAGATGTTCATTACCTGCTTCTCTTTTATTAAGGCCGATTCCATCATTTGACTCTTATACCGGCAGTTGCTGCTATAAATTACACGTGACAAATTCCAGTTTATTCTATGGTTTATGTTCATTTATATGGTTGAAAAATAGCCGAGTTCTGTTGTCCATACCTAACTGACCGTTTGTGTTGTATTAATCTCTGGGGAAGTGATTTACCTGTAAAGGTGCGTGGATTTCAGATGTCATCGACGAGGTTTTCATTCAACCAATGCTCAAGAAGATTAAAGGAAGATTATCAGCGGGGATGACCTAAATTGGCTTACTTGTGGACGGATCTCTTGGTTTAAATACCACATTTTCTGTAAACTTTTCTCATTCATATACCTGAAGAGAGAGACAGCAGTCTCTGAAATATAGTACTTTTCTCTCTATATTTTGGTGTTTTTATGGGCTCCTTTTATTATATATATATATATATATATATATATATATATATATATATATATATATATATATATATATATATATATATATACTATATATATATATATATATATATATATATATATATATATATAGTATATATTATGTATATTCAGCGAAACAAGCTGAGTTGACAATAATCACAGAAAAGCAACATGGGTCTAAGAAAACTATATCCAGGTGAGGGCCAGCAAGACATATCAGCGCGAGGGTGGACCAGGGAAACCAATTAATTCCAACATATTTCTTTATTTTCGACGTTTTTTAATAATTTCTTTATATATAATCACGGATTTGTTGAATAATGAAAGTTAACTTAGGTAAAGTTAGTTTAGAGGAGGTTTGGGAATTTAACTGTGGGACTAATTGTTTAATAAACAAAGACTCGAGTATAGGCAATTCGTGAGTATTAGCTGTTTGGCCTATTATACTAAAATCACTTCTATAGATGTAAGTTTAACAAATTTTGGAATGAGCTCTGATTTTAGAATATTCTTGATTGGAGAGCCTACAACCAGTACAAACACTAATTCCCCGATGGGGGCCGATTCTGACCCTCAGTAACCTCCTCGTGGATCCGACATATGTCCTTGATTTACACTCTGGGCAAGTATACTTATACACCACATTAGAGAACAAAAAGGGCTTAATCGATCCCTGCGGTTAAAAAAAAAAAGAACCAATTGATAACGGATTTGGGGGAATTAATTTGAAATTGATCACACCATAGTGATTATTGATAATTTGTAAAAAAAACTTTTTCTAAAAGAATCATCGTGTAAAAGGTTAAATTTGGCGTAAACATTTAACTTGGACACTGTTGGAGGTTTCATGACATCAGTGAATTGTTTGTTAAGAAATATGCCGAGTTGTTTAAAAAATAAGCTATGCGGGAAGCAGTTATTCATAAAATATTCAGAGAGAAAATTAATTTCCTGGTGAAAGGAATGCCAGTTCGATGTAAAGAAAAAAGCCCTGTGAAGGAGAGTAAAGACAGAATTAAGTTTAAAATTGTATAAACAAGAGCTGTAGTAGTTGCATCCTAAACCAGTAAATGCCGTTTTTCTAAAACAGAAGTATTAAAAGAATCATCATTTCTGGTAACAAGAACGTCTTTTTCCACAGTAAACCTAATGTTATTATGTATAGAATTGGCAAATGCTATGAACAGGTCGATATCAAAATCATTTTTAAATAGGGCCAAGGTATCATCAATATACCTAACATAAAAAAAAGCGGGTGAAACCCAATGGGACATTCATCTAACATGCGCTCTTCCAGCGAGCACATGTAGATGTTGGCAAACATTGGATCCAAAGGGGAGCCCATGGCTGTATCTTTTGCCATTATTGCTCTACAGATATGATAGAAATCCCACCCACCCACCTCCAACCACATTCCCTGAACACCAATAGATATATATATATATATATATATATATTTATATAGAATATATATATTAATATATATATTATATATATATATATATATATATATAATATATATATATTAATATACATATATATATTGTATCATTATGTAGCAAACAAGCTGAGCTGACCATAATCACAGAAAAGCAACAAGGGTCTAAGAAAACTATATCTAAAATCTAAATAACCCCTATTCCTTTGTTAACAAATTTTTCGCTATCTAGGGTGTTGCCATTTCAAAAATGGACCGAATTCCCAAGCAAAAAAGTGATGAAATTACTAAAAGGGTAGCAAAGTCCAGCCACAAAAGACGGATATGGAGGTCAGGGTGTACAAAGGATGGGTAGGGCATAGGGTTTGATTCCGCAACCTGATAAATTGTGATAAAAGCGAAAAGTAGAAGAAGGAGTCTTTTCTCAATCAGTTTAGAAAGAGAGTGTCATTATGATATGCGTATCGAATATGATTCGGTTTGGACGAACAACCGTTGATTATCTGAAAATTATGCGTGAGCGCCCGATTCCGGTACCACTCAACCGTGACCCGGCCCCGGATTTTGTTGAATATTACTCTAGTCTCCGCAACAGCAACAGTCGGAATGAGTTCGCCACTATTATTTTCGACGACTTCTACTTTTCGCTTTTATCATAATTATCAGGTTGCGGAGTGAAGTGATACTACGCAATACCTATTCCTTTGTATCCCCCTGACCATATCCTCTCTTGTGGCTAGGATTTACTACCCATTTTGTGATTTCATCACTTTTTTTCCGTGATATACAATGAGTGAAGACTAACTAACATAATTTGCATATTTCGCGCCACAGGATTATTCACGCAATATTCCCTTGGCAAACATTTATAGAATGAATAAGTATGCAATGGTGGTTGCAATATATAACATTGTTGGCATTAGCCACGAGATATTCTCTGGAAACCCGGTAATTTCAAAGAAGTTGCAAGGTTTTTATTTTCAGTAATCTTAAATCAATAACATCCAGGTTATCTGAATTATTTGTAACTTCTGTGCTCACTGCGACAATTAAGATTTTTATAGTAAGTGTGCTGTGACGAGGCGGTATAAACGCCACAAAACAGCTTCCGCTCACGTGTTTCGTTCATCTATTGTAGAAACACACGCACACACAAACGTCATCCCCATTGAATCAAAAATGAAAACAGTGCGTGCTCAAGACTAGGGAGGATAATAAACTGATCATTTCTGGAAAGGAAAAGATCCGTAGCAAGTCCACAGCAAGGGAAGAATCTTCAGGGGGTAAATAGAAAGAGTACATATTCTATTTTCCCTATATGGAAATTTGCAATTCCTGTTTGTAAAGTGGACGATGGTTCATACTGTGTATACTGAGTATTATGGCGACATTTTATTAACCGACCATGGTCTTCAATAATGGAATTATATTTTTACTAATAGCATATACCTATTTAGACAAGGAATTATCCCACGTGCTCTAGGTTCAACTCATGAAAATTCACTGTCAACCAAATTTGTTGACGCATATTCGCTAACATAGAATTCCTAGACTTCTCCCCTTTTCCTAATTTCATGACCTTTATATTTTTATATAATTATACATGCATTTATCTATATATATATATATAGATATATAGATATATATATATAAATATATATATATACATAGTACATATATATAAAAGAAAAAAAAAACAAAGCAGCAGGGGAAGATGGCCTAACAATTGATTTAAAAATAGATAGAGATTTCATAATATTAAAACTCGCTGATCTTTACAGAAAAGGTTTGCAAGAATGCTCTATATAACTACAGCTTGGAAAAACATTATCAGCATATTGGTTCACATAAAGGGAAACACAAAAGACCTGAAAAATTACCGCCTAAGAAGCTTACTCTCAGTAATATATAAAATATATACAAAGATCATATTAGGCCGAATAGAAAGACATCTAGATTTTCATCAACCAAGAGAGCAGGAAGGCTTTAGATGCGGGTTCTCAACAACTGACCATATCCATGTAGTTAACCGGCTACAGCAAAAATGAACAGAGTTTGACAAACCACTATGTGTGGCATTTGTAGACTATGAGAAAGCTTTTGATTCTGTCAAAACTTCAGCAGTGATGAAAGTCCTACAAAAGCTAGGAATATATTATTCTTATGTTAGAACATTTGAAGATATCTATACGGGTAGTACAGCAAGAAGTTTTTAAGAATTTAGATTGGGAAAATGTAGGGATTAACTTAAATGTAGAATACTTTAACAACTTGATATTTGCAGATGATATAGTTCTACTCAGTGAATCAGGAGAGGAATTACAAAAGATGATAAGAGATTTGAATAGAGAAAGCAGAGATGTAGGACTGAAAATGAATATGAGTAAAACTAAGATAATATTCAATGAAAATGCAGAGACAACAAATAAGAGTTATGGACAAAGGTCTAGAGATTTTTAACGAATATGCGTATTTAGGACGGACAATAAGTGTTTCAGCAGGACATGCGATCGAAATTGAAAGAAGGATACGTATTGGATGGAGTTCATTTGGTAAACAAAATGAGGTTATGAAAAGTAAAATGCCACTTTCGCTAAAAGAAAAGTATTCAGTCAAATGGTCCTACTAGTATTAACTCATGCATCAGAGCTTGGAGCCTTACTAAAGATTTAGAACATAAGCTAGTTGCAACTCAAAGAGCCATGGAAAGAAAAATGATTTGTATAACGCTAAGAGACGAAAAAAAAGCAACATGGATACGAGAGCAAACTAAAGTAGAGGATATTCCAATAACAAATAAGACAAAGAAATGGACGTGGGCAGGACATATAATGAGAATGTCAGGTAATAGAAGGACGAATATAATAATAAAATGGTTCCCTAGAGATTGCAAGGGAAGCAGGGGAAGGAAGAGAAGACGATTTATTGAGGAACTAAGAAAATTTGAGGATATAGACTGGGATAGAAAGACCATAAACAGAAATGCGTAGAAGAACATGTCTGAGGCCTTTGTCCTGTAGTGGACTAGAAATGGCTATCAATATGATGGATGCTATACACATATATGATGCATATATACATATATACATATATATTACTATATAATTATGACGTTCTAACAATCTGTTAGGTTACTAGTAACTCGAACAATAGAAGACTATTGTAGGAGGAAGTACATATCAGGTGGTCCTTAAAATAAATTTATTGCGACGTTTCACAAAGGTTTCATTTTCAAGTTATAAAGACAGAAAACAATATAATTTATATTAAAGACGCTGAAATACAAATACAAGACATAATACATTGTAAATACAAAGAGAAAACTAGTTGTAGCAGGACCAACCATCAAGAGATAAAGGAAGGACCGAAGTTAGAAGGAAAAACCAGAGATGACCGGCAACAGCTCACATTAGGTAAAGAGGTGTCGAGGAGACTTCGTGTTCAATTGTGGAACAAGCTTTTTAATAAACAGGGACTCCGGAATTGTCAGTAGTTTGCCACTCGGTGTCCGTCTCAATATTTCAAAATCTTTGTATTGTATATTATGTTTGCATTTATTGGTGTGTTGTCTGATAGAAAATTCAGGATTAGCAAGTTTGTTACCAGTTCTTTAGCTAAGTCCCTTATGGCAATCAATTCTGACCCTTAGTAACCTCTAGATTACATCTAGGGCAATTAAACTTGTACACAACACATATCATGAAATGATCAAGTCTATCCTTGAATTTAAACAAGCAACCTAAACTAAGTGGATTTGTCAGGATGATACTAAATCTGATAGCTGGTATATAATTAAATATGACTTTTCTTAATGCATAGTAGAAATTTTGTCATGGATTAAAGGTACATTTGCATAAAATGGAAGCTTAGGCAAAGTAGGTAAGAAGACTTTTGGAATAAAAACGTTATTAAGAAGTTTAAAAACATCTGTGAAAAAGTGTAGCGGGAAAATAATTGTTTGTAAAATACTGACGTAAAAAGTTGATTTCTTCGTGAAAAAACTCCCAACTAGATGTCAGTGAAAAGGCACGATGAAGTAATGTGGATAAAGAGTTTATATTAAAGCCATAAAAATAGTGACTAAAAAAATTTGAACCTAGTCCTGCAAAAGTTCCCTGCCTGTAAACTGGAATGTTAAAATGATGATATTGTCGTAAGACTAAAACATCTAAGAATGATAGTTTATTATCACTTTCGCACTTCATAATAAATTTCATATTTGAGTGTGCCTTATTAAAATCAAGAAACCTTTCAGCATCATACTTGGATTTAAAAAGCATGAAGATATCTTCAACGTACCTTTCGTGGAACAGTGGATGGTAACTCATATTGTCAACGTAACATTTGTGGAACAACGGATGGTAACTCAAAGGAGAGGTGTTTAAAAAATGCTCCTCCAAGTAGTACATGAAAATGCCTGCAAATATGGGCCCTAATGGAGTACCCATAACCATATCATCTATTTGAGTTTAACAATTATTATTAAAAAGGAGAGCAGTGTCCTGCACTGTCAGTTGCAATAGTTTCTTAAAATCAATTTGAGCCGAATTATAAAAAAGAGCCAGTTTCAGGAGAGAATTTCTTAATAATAATTTCAATAGTCTCATTTACAGGGGGGGGGGGGGGGGGCGGGGAGCAAGGAACAAGGAACTTAGCTAACCTGTAATTCGGGATATCATATGACACTAGTATTGGTCTGATAGGAAGGCCTTCTTTGTGCGTTTTAGGAAGTCCATACATAATGCTATTGGTAGAACCGGTATTATAAAGAGAATGGTATTTTCCTTAAGATTTAATATTTTTATCTTTAAGACACTTTAAAAATCTATTGACCCAGTCTTCAATTTTAAAAATGGTTGCAAAGTCTGAGACATTACAGAAAACTGTTATTTATAATTGTCATTTCTCGATTGTTTTATTCTTAAATATTTGATCAATAAAGATATGAAAAGTAATGTTTCAAATGTCCGGTTAGTTCACGAGAGTAAACCGTCTGAATTTTGTATCAATAACACTATAGCCAATTCCAACAAGATAACTGTGTTCAACTTCTTTAGTTATAAACTAACCAAAAAGAAAGAATTCCTATTGTCTTTTGGTTTGGAATTCGATTTGCTTTGTTACAAACCCAATTACAACCAGTTTTATAGTTCGCTTGAAACGCTTTTTTCCAGGTTGATCAATCTGAACATTAATTTTGACATTTCAGGATTACGTACAAAATTACAGGTTCTAGCACAAAATACCTTTAACAAACTTACAACCCATTTGATTCGTTTTTTCTCCAGAAAACACTTGTACATACTTAAGAAATTAGCCAAGACAAAGGCAAGGGTGTTGTCTTAATAAACAAATCTGATTACATTAATAAGGTTGAAAGCATTCTAAAAGACAACACTAAATTCAAAACTCCTAGGTAAGAACGAATCAATAGATTTTAAAAGTATCTGAAATATAAAAATATTATATGTGAAGAAAAATACCATTGTCTTTATTGTACCGGTTCTACCTATGGCATTATGTATGGACTTCCTAATACACACAAAGAAGGCCTTCCCATCAGACCTATACTAGCGTCATATGACACCACGAATTACAGGTTAGATAAGTTCCTTGTTCCCTTGCTTCCCCGCCACCCGCCCGATAGAAAATGAATATAACATAAAAAATTCCTTCAACTTCAAAGAAGCCATACTTAGCCAGGGCTCAGACCTCTTTATGGTCAGTTATGACGTTGAGTCTTTATTTACCAATGTACCTGTGAATGAGACTTTTGAAATTATGATTAAGATACTCTTTCCTGAAACTGACTCTTCTTTTTATAACTAATAAATCTGATTTTAAGAAACTTGCAACTAGCAGTGCAGAACACTACCCTCATTTTTAATAATAATTGTTACACTCAAATAGATGGTATGGCCATGGGTTCTCCATTTGGGGCCCATATTTGTTGGCCTCTTTATGTGATCCCTGGAGGAGCATTTTTTAGATACCTGTCCTTTAGTTGCCATCCTCTGTTTTAGAAAAGGTACGTTGACGATACCTTCGCGCTTTTGAAATCCAAGTACTGAAAGGTTTCTTGATTTTATTAATAAGGCACATCCAAATATAAAATTTACTATGGGGTGCGAAAGTGATAATAAACTACCATTCTTAGATGTTTTAATCTTACGACAATATGATCATTTTAACACTTCAGTTTACAAGAAGAGAACTTTTACAGTAGTCAGGGCTGTTAGGGGAGAAAATAAGGTGTATGGTTCAGATTGTTGCAAAAGCACCAAATTTGGACCATATCATCATCATATATCAAAATATTGATTTCTGACGGGAGCCAAGACAGAAGGCCCGGGGACAGTAATATTGAGATGAAACAACAGATGTCATCTCTTGATTTATTCCAGTATTTTTCAATTAAAGGCCATTTTGATAAGCGTACAATTTCAGCAGTTTTAGACCTTCCGATGTATTAAAATTTCAATAATGTTTAACAGAATTGTAATAATAGGAAAATAAGAAAAGGGGCATTTAATAGATTTTTATATACAAAAATAGATGGATTATACATATCATGTATAATCCAATATGATACAAAATTTGTCATAATGAACTAAAAAATTTTGTTTACAATTGATATTTTTACTCTTTAATCTCATGATATTAATGATATTATAGCAATGTTTACAATACTTCAGAATCGATTTTTCGAATTATTCTTACGCATTTCAAATATTACTTGTAACTAACTTACTTCGAAACCATTTGCCAAAAAAAAAAAAAAAAAAAAATAAAAAAAAAAAAAAAAAAAAAAAAGAGCGAGAGGGGCGATCTAACAGATTTTTATATAGAAACAGATAGATTTATATCAAACTTTGATAAGACAAATTTTACACTGAAAACATTATTGTTACAATTATTTTTTTTTCTAAATCTCATTAAAACTAATGGAGAATCAAAATTCTTCCTAAAGTGTTAAATGTTCTTAACATAGCAACTGAAAAAAATAGCTAGACTAGTCTGTCTATTTACAAATCTTCAGATTTGATTTTTACTGTTGAATATTGTAAGACATTCATGAATTTTAGATGATATTAGCAGTAACTACACTACTTCGTAACTATAAGCCAACAAATAATAATAATAATAATAATAATAATAATAATAATAATAATAATAATAATATATAATAAAAATAATGATGTTTTATTAAAAGTAAATGGTGCCTCAGCCGCGTTAATTTTATAAAGGTTCTTCTCCAATTTCTAACTGAATTAACATAGCTTAGGCAGCTATTTTAAAAGAGGGTTTACTTCCTATATACAACAACAACAACAATAATAATAATAATAATAATAATAATAATAATAAAATAATAAAATAATATAATAATAATAATAATAATAATAATAATAATATAAAAATAATAAAAGTCTTATTGAAAGATATTGCTGCATCAGCTGCATTTAATTTGTATATAGTCCTCTCTATTTTTTCTAATAATTGCTTTCTCTCTGCTATTAGAACTGGCGAGTATTGCGCCGATATTACTCATCACTAGGAGTCAATTTCAGGGATATTGCTTACAATGTATTTGTCACAATAAATAGATAAACAAATAGGTCAAAATATGACGAATTATTGGCCAACGTTTCTCTCGGTATCATCCGAGCATGATCACGGCAGTCAGCAGGGGGTTAACCGCTAGCTAAGTTTTCATTGGTTGGTAGCGCAATGCGTTCCTGCTATTGATTGAAGGAAGTTTTCTTCAAGACACTTCTCGTCGTTAATGGTCGCGCTGTTGCAGCCTAGCAGACCGTCGAGGCTGGGGCATGATTTCCCTGGGCGTTGTGTCACGGCGGCTCACATTGTCATTGGCTGCTGGGCTGCTTGTCTCATCCGTGAGGACGAAGATGCTTTGAGAAAAATCATCAAAGAGAATGTGAGCCGTACCGAAGCCGACAAAGAACTCGAACTTGTAATTTATTACCAAAATTGACGTACCCGGGACCTTATAATGTAGAACAACAACAACCCCCCCCCCCCACCCCCACCCCCCGCGCAAGCAAGAGACCTCTTGAAGCAGTCGAATGTAGTCTACCAATTCATGTGCCCCGTCCGTGGATGTCCCGGCTCTTACGTTGGTATGACTTCTATGAGAGTGTCCAAGATGATTTCCTGCCATGCACAAGAAGGAATAATTAAAAAAAACATATCATGACAGCTCACAAGGAAGCTATCTCCCTCGACGGTATCATCAAGAATATTCAGATAATAGAAAGGGCTCCTCGAGGCACTCTCATTCAGCAAGAGAAGTGTTCATTAAATACCGATTGCAAGGTAGTGCTTCCTTACCCTCCCACTAACCTTAAGGAGACCTATGTGTAAGAATAATAATACAAGTAATACCAGACCGAGCGACACCCCCGATTAAAGAATACCAGATGCGACAAGCAGCCCAGCAGCCAATGACAACACGAGCCGTCGTGACACAACGCCCAGGGATATCATGGCCCAGCCTCAACGGTCTGCTAGGCTGCAACAGCGCGGCCTTCAACAACGAGAAGTGTCTTGAAGAAAACTTCCTTCAATCAATAGCAGGAACGCTTTGCGCCACCAACCAATGAAAACTTAGCTAGCGGTTGACCCCCTGCTGACCTGCATTATATATCGAGTAGATCTTGACAGCACCTACAGTCGGCTCCGACCCACTGCCGTGATCATGCTCGGATGATACCGAGAGAAACGTTGGCCACTAATTCGTCATATTTTGACCTTTTTGTTTATCTATTTATTGTGACAAATAAATTTGTAAGCAATATCCCTGAAACTGACCCCTCCTGATGAGTAATATTGGCCCAATACTCGGTTTGAAAGAGGTCTCCTTCCAAAATAATAATAATAATAATAATAATAATAATAATAATATAATATAATAATAATAATAATAATAATAATAATAATATATAATAATAGAATAATAATAATATTCAAAATATAACTCAAGTTGATGTAGATGAATGTATGTATTTTCACGTTAAACTGAATCTATCGTCCAAAATTCACTAAACATAATGACATTTACTTTAGAGACCAAAACCATCACAAACTTGGACACATAGTTTAAAATCACCCTCTCTTAATGAGGGGACGATACGTAACATCAGCATTTCAACTTCCATGACAATGGACCAGAGCATGAATTGTGGTGCGGTTTGTGAAGTTTGTCCCCCTCCTCAAATGACTGAGGTAATTCTGTAGTTTCTTTCTAGCCAGAATAGGCTGCTTGGTTAAGTATATAAAGTGCCATGAGAGTTACTTAGTGGGCATACCTTGTGCGTTTAACGTGATGCTCATTAATATGTATATTAATAAAAATTTTAGAAATCGATAGATTTCTTAATTCAGTGCTAATGTGTAACTTCATCAACAGCAATATATAGATAAGATCTATTCTGATTAAAAAAAATATATTCCTTAATTGATTTGGCTACCAAGAGTGTACTCGTGATTTTTGTATGTTATGCAGTAATAGCAGCTAGTTCTCCTACACTTTAAAGAACCATATGTTCCTCAATTACCAATGCATTTTTTAATGATATTAGCAGGTACTGTAGGGGATAAATATTACGATTATTCAGAGTATTGAGTAGATCTGAAAACCCAATATCTGTCACAGTTTTTGCTAAAAAAAATTTTATGAGTGATAAGTCAGATGTTTTTCTCAGTAAATGACGTTAGAATATCCCAAAGAAAAAATTTACGAAATATTTTGCAAATCTACAGTATATGTACACACGCATTCTCTACAATTACTGTTAATTTCCTACAAATATGTTAATAATTAGGGGAGTTACGGCTTTTTAAATTGGAGAACTCGCCGCGGATGGTGCCTCACTTAGCTCTTGGTGGTGGTCATATTCAAGATTGCATTATGACGACCACAGAGGGCCCTAGTCTTGGCTTCCGTCAGAAATTGGAAACGCATGATGTGAGTTACTCATGGACCAATTTTGGTGCTTTTGCATAAAAGTGAACCAAATATCCCTAACAGGACTAGGTTCAAATTTTTATAGTCACTGTTTTTATGGCTTTAAATTAAACTCTTTATCCACAATACTTCATCGTGCCTTCTCACTGATATTTAGTTGGGAGTTTTTTTTCACGAAGAAGTCAACTTTTTGCATCAGTATTTTACAAGCAATTATTTTCCCACTACACTTTTTCACACGTATGGTTTTAAACTTCTTAATAACATTTTTACTCCAAAAGTCTCCTTACCTACATTGCCTAAGCTTCCATTTTATGCAATTGTACCTGAAGATAGGAAGAAGCCTTGTTTGTTTACAACACCCTTTGAAAGACTCCTTTCTGTTTCTGGTTTTCAGGCCGTATTTTGAGGTCTTTCTCATGACTTTGGACTCTGCCTTGTGAGTAAGATGGCAGTGAACTTGTTAGTGCTTCAAGTTAACCTGTTTGTTGTATAGACTATTTAGAACATAGTTTGCCTCAAACCCTCTAGGCGTTTTCAGGCCTGGGGCTTCGGATCGCCTCAGGCGATGTGACCCCATCATAGTAAACGGAACGTTTTCTTCCTGATGGCGATGGTAAACTACACCCTTATACCTATGAAACTTAAACCAAAGACTTCAGTTGGTTTAAAGTTTTCCTGTCCCCCTAATTTCGACTCTGCATGTGATGTCATTTTCAATAAGTTGAAAATTAATTTAAAAGATATACGAAGATTTCAGAATATAACAAATAACAGAGATGCTGTGAAATATCTTGAGACCAATGTTTTAGACGTCTTTATACTAGAGTATGAAGACAAAGTGATTAATTTTGGTGATGGGGAAAAGGCCCTAGTAATTAATTTGAGCAGTGTATATACTTATTTATCAGTACATTTTGCACCCTTTCATTTGGAAAACTCCCTTTTAACTAGTGTCCTCAGCCAGTATCGAAAAGTCTTCCATCTTAGTCATAACACTTTTCCTCACGGGGTTGCGAGTGGTCCGCTAAATGGAACACGTAGTTAATTGTAACATGGATAGTGAACCGAAGGCAAATTTTTTCAATTTGAATCACTTTCCAGCAATGCCTGGTAAGGATTCTGATAAGGGTGATGTACCGGATGGAAATGGAACTTCTGATATTCGGCAGGCGAAAGATAATGAAGGTGTAAGGACAACACTTTATCCGCAATTTCTTTGTACATATTCCTACAATCGCATTATTCTTACTTCCATTCTAGAGAGCGTTCAGCGGGTTTCCCGCCAATGTATATATCATGTAAGAGCATGTTTTGTGTGCTTTTATATTCTTCGTTATATGTCTCATAAGAAACAAATCGGCTGTCACCAACCCATTTTCACTATCTCGCGGGTCAGATACTACATTTCCGCCCGCATGCTGTATATTTGAATTTCCTTTACCTTTAATAAAGTCGGTACACTTCTACCTGCCTCTTTGTCCACACCTTCACAACTGGTGACCTCCCAGTTTGGACGGTGACCCAAGCAGTTATGGCTAAGCCATTAAGGGACTAACTACTGCCGCTCACCATCAGAGATCTTTTCGCAGACTCACACGGCGCCTCAGTTTAGATCTCTGAAAGCTTCTGCCATGGAAAGCCAATGCCTCTAACGGACTAAAAATGGCATACCTTCCCCAGGTGTGTTCAGGCGTTCCTCAAACAGTTTGGCCCGCCAATTACGACTCCATCAACCATTTCTGTGAGTGCAGACAATGGAAGCAGATTGTTCCACGCAAGAAACCCAGGCCTTCTCTGCCTCCTCACCAGCCTTGCACACACCTGCCACTCAGGCTGTCAGGTTGCCCCCATTTGCAACAGAGGACCCAAGCGCCTGGTTCATCTGAGCAGAAGGGCAATTCCGGCTCGCGGGACTCTCGGATAAGGTGCTGCAGGCGAACCGCATCATATCAGTCCTTCCCGCAGATGTGTATAAACGAATAACCCCCTGACTGACTGGACGGGCACAGACCGAACCAGTCACACTCGACAAACTGAAGATGAGACTCGTGAGAGACTACGCCACCCCCATCGCTGAGAGAGCTGCCCACACCCTTGACCTTGTCACAAATCCAATGCGAGGTGCTGACCCAGAGGATGGTTGGGACACGGTGATGGGCCTCCTCCTCCTGCCTGACATAGGTCCCGACGGGAAGAAGATGGAGATCTGCCTTGGTCACGAAATATTCCTTCGGGAACTCGAGCTAAATGTCTGAGGATAGCTAACTGACGCATGTACCCTCCCCGATAACGAGCTCGTCGAGAAAGCTAAAAAGCCAACACCGTCAACCAAGGCTGTGAAACTCGCTGCTCCCCGATCTCCCGTGTGCCTAGTAGCAGAGATGGAAGAAGAAGGAGTCGACCCAATGCAGGAGATTGGCGCTATGACCCAGAAGAAGACCTCTCACCTGCAGCGGGGTGAAAACTCCGGGTGCTACTACCACTGAAGATTCGGAAGGCACTCTAAGAAATGCGGAAGCCCCTGCACCTACCAGCTGTCAAAAAACGGCGATGGCAGACAAAACCAAACTCACCCGTGGCAGCGGCCTCGTCGGAACCACACGCCGTAGGGTTCTATGTCGGCAATGCGATATCCGGCTGGAGCGATGGAGAAGACCGCAGGAGAAGACCGCAGCCACAGCCCAGACAGCCCAACCGCCCTCGTCGCTGCAAATGGGACCCCCATCCACTCCTACGGCACAAAGTCCCTTGAAATCTCTATCTTGGGGCGCAACTACGTTTGGTCCTTCACCATCGCATACGTCTAGGTTCCACTACTGGGGGCAGACTTTTTGGGCAATAACTGCCTCCTGGTGGACGTGGGCCGCAAGTGCCTCCTTGACACGGGGACATAAGTAAATGATGTTTGCAGCATTTACCAAGGACAAAGTCTACTATATGTTGAAATAAAAAAAAATTCATTCTGTCTGCTGTAGTGTTTATACACTTGAGCAATAAAGTTCACCAATTTGCTGATTTTATGGGCATTTCTTACCGCCGGAAGTTTACCGTTTTACACTCTAGAGGCAGACCTAAGTTTTATCTTTCTTTATTCATGTGTCAGACTGACTGACGGTAAAATTTGACAACAGTATGCTAAAATAATTATCATCTCCAATGTGTCATCCCAAATATGCGACATCCACAGGCATAATAATATTAATAGCCCAGGTTTAATAGCATGATACCAAACAACCAATCTTCAGTAGTCGGTACAGTCATTTTATTGTATATGAAAATTTACTATATCTGATACTAGTAATAGTGATACAATTTGTATTGTACTTTGCAGGGCTGTATAAAACTTACTGTTTCCAGCACTGACGAACATGCCGTCTTGCCCCTTCTGGTTAGTTCATATTAGACTACAGTCCATTTCAGGGACCAAGAGTCATCGTTTTTCTCAAATATCTTTCAAACTAGTCATTTGATTTGAATTGCACTTTGACACAGTGTATAAGATACCTCCTGCTAATTTTTGGTAATATAGTGCATTGTCGAATGGTGTTAGTTAAGGCGTTTACTCTGGACTTAATGGTGTTGCCAAGCATTACCTGCCTATGCATTCAAACGTCTTTTATCCCCCATCTCATCCCTATCTCCCTCCCTCCCTCTTCCCCTCTTCATCCCTCCCTCCCCCTTTCCCTCTTCATACCTCCCTCAACCCACTTCCCGTCTTGGGCCCCCACTTTCTTATCTATTATAATGAATGTTATAAACATGTAGGTTTGTTTAGATTTAGTGTTCGTCTAAGTATTGTTATTGTATTTTCTCAAGTTGTGTACATGGGAGTAGGCTAAAGAGCGTGTGACCTTTACCTTATTTGCCTCAAAGGCCTAGAGAGACAAGGTCTACTCACTTCCCCCCAAATCCCCCAAGTATGCGGAGCTTTGTCTACCTCCATCTTGCGTCAGCAGGTGAATTGTAAAACAGACAAAAAATATAATCTGGGAAACTATTATCACTATCATAATATCATTGTGTGTGTGTTTCTCTATTTCTATCACACTACAATTTCGTTTCTACTAATCTAACGCCAGTTAAAAAAGTTAAGTATATCTTAGTTTTACCAGACCACTGAGCTGATTAACAGCTCTCCTATGGCTAGGTACCAATTGGTTACTTAGAAGCGGGATCTGAACTACACCGAGAAATTAATTACTATCACCAGAAATAGATTCCTCTGATTTCTTGTTGGCAGAGCGGGGAATCGAACCCGGACCCCGAGATGTAATTCTTGTACCGTGCTGAGTTTAGTGAATGAGAAGAGATTCATGCATTTTGAATTATATTACTAACCAGTAATGTAAAGTGACACAATTTTCATATTCATATCTATTTTTGAGGTAGGTTCCAAAAAGGATTTTACTTGCATTTCTTAGAACCGGAACAATCGTTTATGAGCACTACAAACCTTAGATGTACGCGGTGCATCTTTGATTGTTTACATTTACGTAACCTTGCCCATTCATTTTATAGTTCTTCGTTTTTTTTTTTTTTTTTTTTTCTTTTTTTATTTATTTATTTTTTTTTTTTTTGAAAAATAAAAATTATGCCTTCTTTCCTTTTTAACTTCCCGATACCTACTATATTTGCAGTCATCAACATAACACATATAACATTATTCAATGCCATGATATATACTTAATAATCATTGAGGAATTCTCAAGAATACCTTAGTAACTATTATAGATGCATGTTAATGAAAACATAGATGAGTCCTGTTGATTCCCATGCCTTTGCCTTTAAAAGTTAAGAGTAAACACCTTAAATAACACTATTTAAGAACGCATTATATTACAGAAAATGAGCGGGAGGTGCCTTTTACACTGTTTCAAAGCACCATTCCGATATTTGAGAAAAACCGTGACTTGCGGTCCCCGAAATACATAGTAAATCTGTTTTGGTAGCCACACTGTTGCCCCTTAACGTATTCTGGACTTCAAAGTCTGTTGCAGAAACTTACGTTCATGCATAGCAGGAGGTTTGAAAATTTATTGGGGAAAACTATCTATCACGAGAGTACATATAATGCTCTAATAACAAAAATTGCGAGTTCGTGTATAATTTGAATTATACACGAACTCGCAAAATTATATATAATATATATATATAATTATATATATATATATATATATATATATATATATATATATATATATTATTATATATATGATTGTGGACCTCTTCGAACAGGTTTGAAAATTTACAGTTTGCAGACAGGTCTACCTGTTACAGCTTCTTGAGAGACTTCAAAATATTATATGATAACAGTGTTTACTGAGGGGGATTGGTGGGGTGGGGGGAATCTTTCTCTGTTAGCAGTATTTCCACCAATAAGCTCCATAAAAATATACAGGCATTGAAGATAAAAAAAAATTTTAAGTAGAGCTTTTTGTTAGCCATACACTCATCACGAACAAATCTACCTCTCGTCCACTCATGGGAGTCTCAACTAGCAGAAGAGATAAACAACCAAACAATGGATCACACATATTCAGCAAGCATTTTATACCATGCACAGTTGCGAACAAGTCCCTCTGTTACACCTTGGTGAGAGACGTCGATGAATTATATGGTAACAGCGTTTAGTAAGGGGTTAAGGTAGGGGAGGGTTCTTTCTCAGTTAGCCAGTTCTACTAATTAGCTAAAGAGTTGTTTTTGTGGGAGGAAAGTTCCTCGTTGGACGGGTGGTTTTCGCGTTCGGCTACCAATTTGGTGGTCCGAAGTTTGATTCTCCGCTCGGCCAATTCAGGATCAGAGGAATTTATTTTGTGGTGATAGAAATTCATTTCTCGATATAACGTGGTTCGGATCCAACATTAAGCTGTAGGTCCCGTTGCTACGAAACCAGTTGGTTCCTAGCCACGTAAAAAATATCTAATCCTTTGGGCCGGTCCTAGGAGAGCTGTTCATCAGCTCAGTGGTCTGATTAGACTAAGTTATTCTTAATTTGTGGGAGGAGTCGTTATATATGGTTGGTGTAAAACACAGATACACGAAGTCTGAATGCCTTCACTGAATTTTTGGGTATATCCAATCAAGTGATTCTTCCTATGAAAGTATTAGTTTAAAATGCACTGTAATCGATAATGTAAACTGTAAAACCACTTTGATTATGTTTATCCTCTTGGGATTTTCATGATTATTGCCAATACCAAAATAACTCAAATTGATAAATTTCAACTACTGGATAACAGATACAATGGTAATAATAACGACATAGTTGAAAGTTAAATGTGTGTGTGTGTGTGTGTGTGTGTGTGTAAAATACGTGATTTATAGACAATTTTTATGAGTACACCTGTGCAAATATTGCACACACAAAAAAATCAGTTTTCTGAAATTTTTGAGGACTCATTTCAGAAACAACCAGATAGCATAATAACAAATACCAGACTTATGTATACAGAGACAAACAGAAAATAAAAGCATTTTGCCTATGTAAATTCTATTGAATAAATAAATGTTCTTAACATAAAGATGCATTGTTCATCAAAAAGCACGAGCATGACGTAAATCAGTTAAATACTTGCTAGCTAACATTTTCAGCTTTGTTTGAAAAGAAATGATTCAGCGATGATTTTCAAGGAAAATCTAAACTCAAAGTACTATCAGAGGTGAGTACTTCGATAAAAAAAAGTCGATAATACCCGATGCAAAGAGGTAAAAAATACAGAGGAATAACCTTTACCCATCCATCGGTATCAGCGATCACCAATACAAGGGGCAGATGTTGAAATTCTGAGAACTCCAATCTGAAATCCTCTGCTTCATCGTTTTCCCCAGCAAGTCATTCCTGCTTTATTATCACTACAGAAAGAGGTAGATCCAGAGAGAGAGAGAGAGAGAGAGAGAGAGAGAGAGAGAGAGAGAGAGAGAGAGAGAGAGAGAGAGAGAACGTATATTGCCTTTAATGTGGCCCAAACAACTGTCGAGTCATGTTAGTACTCATTATATACCATATAGGTCCCATGTTCGATCCCGATTTTACGTGAATATAAATTTCTAAATATCACATGTTAGTGGCGTGTCGATTTACACCACAGTCACTCGAATGTATACCTCAAACAGTCACTTAGTCACCAGCAACTCGTCGTGTACTGTTTTCGATATTTAGGCTTCAGGGTTTTTTTTACCTTCTTAGGATGATTGCCTCTGGCCCCGTCTCTCACCAGATAGGTTCTCGCGAGATAGTATCTGTGTGTGTGTGTTTTTTTCTTTTTTTTTTTTTTTTTTAGAGTAAAAAAAATCTGTGTTGAATATTTCGCAAGCTACTCTTAGAGTTTATTTCTATTACATGCAATCACTTCGGCAATTTGAATATAATATAATAATCACTGGTGAGTGGGACTGTTAAATAAAAGTCGTTAGTGTAAGGGTGTAACCACAATGCTTTTGTAGCGCCCACGTGGCAACCTTACCTTCAAGCCATCGGGATATCTGTATAAAAGACTTATGCAGATATCTCGATGGCCTTATTATCCACCTTTCATGCATTCTTATCTTTCTGTACATTGCTATACCAATTTTTCAGTCAAGTATGTTCATTTAACATTCAGATATTTTGCATCTATTTATAATTAAATTTATGTCTGTGAAGAAACACAGATGGATTTCATCATTATCTCGATCTGTCAAGAGGTCGGGACTGTTTTGTGGCTCGGACGAGCTATTGGCCTTTTTGAAAGTTTTGTGA
>NC_061107.1:39165131-39167631 GCF_015104395.2 Macrobrachium nipponense | reverse complement strand
ACCAACTTGTAGGACGTTTCTTCTCTGAAGGCTTGCTCAACGTCGGAATATCTCTGTCGCTCACTATCTGACTGGACGACTTGACTCGAATCCGATCCCAATCTCGAGCGCCTTCTTCCTCTCTTATCCTTCGTCTGTTCCATCTTCTCTTATCTCTCTCTGATGATCTCTCACTGATGATCTGATCTCTGATCATCTTTACTTCCTCAGGGCATATATATATACATATATATATATATATATATATATATATATATATATATATATATATATATATATATATATATATATGTATATATATATATATATATATATATGTATATATATATATATATATATATATATATATCTATATATATATATATATAAATATATATATATGTATATATATATATATATATATATATATATATATATATATCTATATATATATATATATATATATATATATATATATATATATATATTTATATATAGTATATATATATATATATATATATATATATATATATATATATATACTATAGTGATATATATATATATATATATATATATATATATATATATATATATATATATATATATATATATATATATATATATATACATATATATGTATATATAGTATATATATATATATATATATAGTATATATATATATATATATATATATATAGTATATATAATTATAATGGCAATCTGGGGTGGGGCTGAAGGGGGAGGAGCATAACAGCGAACGTCACAGACTAACAACATGAACTTTGTAGAAGGATCCCGTCAACGTGATGGCGTGTGTTGCATTCCACAACACGCCTAGCGATTCTAGATCACTCATGAGACCAGGCGCCTCCAACACATGCGTGAATACCTCCTGGCTGCCGATCTACTTGAAGAAGATGCATTTTGCCTTACCTTTAACATATAATCCCTTGCTATAAAGAGATTACCATGACACGTCCCCCACCCCCCCACCCCCAAAAAAATGAATCAATTGATTGTTTTTTTTTTTTTTTTTTTAAGAAACTAGAACCAAACAGCAGGGGAACAATTCTACATAAAGCTATAACCCTGTTAAACACCCACACTTCTCTATTCACTCACCCGCTTGTGCTAAAACAGAAACGGTCATCAGGCTACTCATTCTGAAAAGCCTCTAGAAAACCTGGAACTTCTTAAGCACCTCTGTGTTTTTCTCAAAACTAACTCCTCTCTGTGACACTGTTACTACGAACACGGGCAGTGGCTACGGCACGAGGCATTTTTTATAATTCTGAAGCAAGTTTACATGCATCCACTTTGCTCTACTCTTACCCATGTCTATTAAATAATTTAGATTTCCCCTCTTCTCTAAAATCGAAAAAGGACCCTCGAACTTATAAGATTAAGAGGGACTTTGTTTCTGGACTAATACTAAAACTTTATCTCCTACACAGAAACTTCTCGCTTTTGCTCTAAGATCATGTTTCCATTTAGATTCCCCTTGACTTTCACTCGCGTTCTCCTTCGCTAGTTGACAAGCATCTCTTAAATTGTTTTTATAATACTCTAGATTAGGTATGTAGTCCTCACTACCTTCTTTAAGCATTAAGTTACATTTTAGCATTTCCAAAGGACCTTTAGCAGTAGGACTGAAAACCAGCTCGAAAGGACTAAATCCTTTAGTGCCATTCGGTGCCAACCTTAAAGCTAACAGAACAAATGGTAACTTTTCTTCCCAGTCGTGTTCAAAGTTACTACACAGTTTTCATAAGCAACTCTTTAACGTTTGGTGAAACCGCTCCAGAGTGCCTTGTGATTCGGGGTGATAAGGTGTGGAATTTACAAGTTTAACGCCTAACTCTTTCATTCCATCCTTGAAATATTTGGATACAAAATTACTACCATTATCGCTCTGTATAGTACGAGGCAGACCAAACTTAGAAAAATAATCTAACAATCATTTAACTATGGTCCTTGCGTTATAGCGTCTTACGGGTATAGCCCCTGGATAGTGAATTAATCTATCAATAATTGTCAACAGATATATACTCCTTCCCTTACTTCTAGGCAACGGTCCGACCATATCGATAACTACATTCTCAAAAGGTTCGCCTGCTGAAGGAATATTACACAACAGAGCTCTGGGTTAATTACTTCATTCGGTTTTCCGGCAATTTAGCATTCATGACAACTTATAACATACTACTTTATGTTACTCCTCATTTTAGGCCAAAGGTATCCCTACTAATACACCTGAAAGTTTTATTTACTCCCAAATGTCCTTGCTCATCTTGTGGTAACTTCAAAACTAGCTCACGACCTTCCTAGGAACCACTAATTGTTCGGTGATTTCCTCCTTACTACCTGACTTAGGACGAACATAACGACACAAAACTTCGTCCTTTAAACAAAACGTTTCCTTATACCCATTATCGAGATCATCCTCTAGCTCACATTAAAAAATTCAGGTTAGTGTCTCATCCTCTCTCTGAAACTTGACTAGCTCATCCTTATTCAAAAG
>NC_061107.1:39152631-39160131 GCF_015104395.2 Macrobrachium nipponense | reverse complement strand
ACCTTAAAGCTGCCTCGCATAGAGAGCGAGGCGATGCATTTTGCACCTGTTCCACCTCCCACCGGGACTAGGCCGTAAAATGCCAGACTACCAATCCAATTTGTGAGAGGTTTCTGTGTGTGTTCATTTTGTTTAAATTGCAGAGCGCAAACTGTTTCATCATGGCATTGTTAACATTTTATTGGTGCTCATTCTTCTATTTGTTTACATAGCAGACTAAAGCGAGCTTGTTTATTTTTTTATTGCAGAGCACATATTCTTCTCTTTTTCTAACATTTTATTTACGCACCATCTTGTATTTGTTTAAATGACAGGCTTTAATGTGTTTGATTATTATTATTTTTTTTTATATTGTAGACTATGAATTTGTTCTCAATCTCGTTATTAACATTTTCCTTTATGTCCATTCTTTCATTTGTTTACAAAGCAGGTGTTCGTATCAGCATTTTTTTTTTGCATGAGCATAAACTGTTTCACATTTTTTGTATAATTTCTTTGTGCTCATTATTCTTTTTGTTTAGATGACAGGATTCAAAGTTGAAAATTACAGTACCAACAGTCACTTAACACTAGAAAATTTTGAATTCCCTTTATTTATAGTTTTTCCCAATGCCTTAAATAATTCCACATCAGAAAAAAACAATAATCTGTTCTGATATTTGTCAGCAGAACTGGTCTTTTATGAGAATATATTTAGCAAAAAATAGTAATAATCATAATAGTAATAAAATATAACTTTTTTTGTAACAAAAGTCAAATGATTTTCGAAAATATGGCCATCTCATTCAATAGATGTCTATGTTGCTGCTTCATATATTTTCATCAACAGAATCAAATGCATATCGCAAGAGGGGTCACAGCAATCATGAAAGAACGCGAACGCTAAGAAATTTTTATGAAAATCTTTTTCTTATATACTGATACTAATGACATATAGCAGTCGAAATATTTCCGGACAACGTTTTACTTTGATTCTAATTGATATAGATTTTAGTAATTCACAAGATTCTGTTAAAACAACTGATAAATGAAAATAGACGAATGTTTGTTCAAGATTGATTTGAAAAATATATAAAAAAAAGGATTATTTTTTTTACAAAATATAAATACCACTACCAGTAAATAACAGAATATTACCATTCACGGTACAAATCATGACATTTTTTTTTATGTGCTTTGTAGTCCATTTCTACAGAAGGAAAACATTTTTGATTTGAATAAGAACATATTGTTAGCATTCCCACGAATAATGTTAGCGAAGATCTGTATACATATATACATATATATTGTTATGAACTCTAAGAGATGGTGAGAAGATCAGAGATTCTTTGATCCACCATAAAGTCCTTACCACTATGATAATGAGTAAGACTCGTATCAGAACAAAAACAATTCAAAGTACTTCCTCAAATAGAAGGATACAGAGACTCTAGATGAACACTTAATTATCTGTCACAACGGATTTCTTAAAATTACAAAGAAATTCCTTGAAAACTGCACTTTAGGGAAGAAAAACATACAATTAAAATTCCAAAAACATATTCGCCTAGCTAACTAGCACACTCAAGTAAAAGGAAACGTTATTAGATAGAGATAGAAACCAGATATGCACAGGTTAGTGTGATAGTAGGAGACAAAGTAAGAAATATACCTTAAACCTAATTAAATCACAAAACTTGATTAACAAATAAACTTACATTAGGATTATGGAAAAATAAACATCACCATGTTAACATCAATTAATTATATTGTCGCACTAATCCTATGACTCATATAAAGTCGTCCCTTAGTATCACACCGGGAAGTGTCTGCAATGGTAAATTCCAGCAAAGTGCCACAAAGTAGGAGGCACCCAACACAAGTCGTCTTTATGGGTATGAATAGTTATATCATTCACACAGGGTCTAGGATCTTATCCATTTCTCCTCCCTTGGAAGGCCCGTTAACAATCCCAGAGGTTCAGCAAGCTGATGGCAAGGGTAATGACAGACGAGGCTTGCATGCAAAAGTATATATTGCAAGGAAGGGCATCACACAACCCCGAAGTACGCCTTGTAAGGAAGGGCATCACACAACCCCGTAGTACGCCTTGTAAGAAAAGGCATCACACGTCCCCTTACACGAACTGAGGAGACGTCAGCAAAAATACTGTTCATAGGGGATAGCAAGGAACACCTCCAAGATGCCACCAGCTGCAAAAAGTCGGGGGCGACCTTAGGAAATTCCTGCAAACTGCCACAAGCCATCAGAGAATATGGGAGTGGAAAACCTCTCTATAGGGAGCCGTTTACTGCCATTTTATCACTCAAAAGGGTCCCACATCACCAACAGAGATGAAAAACATAACAGGCGATAAACAGCCGAAACACAGTCAAACATGAAAAGATAAAGACACTTACATATGTGACATACCAAATAAAACTACAGCTATCCTTTGAGGGGAGTAAAACACTCTAAGTCCAGCCTTCAAAAGAAAAACATAAACAAAACTAGACAAAAGCAAACATAAAATTACTTTTAATGATTGTACAAAGTCAAATGCATGGCAAAAATACATAATAAATTAATTACAGTAACTGTTTGTTCTGGTCATGGATGTGTTGGGTGAAGAGATCAGGAATGAAGAGCTGTGGGAGTTGTATGCCAATGATCTGGTGATTACTGTTGGAAATGAGGACCTCCAGAGAAGGGTTGGAGAGTTGCAGGAGTCTAGAGAGGGGTGGCTTGAAGGTGAATGTGAATAAAACAGAGGTTTTGCTGAGAAGTAGGGAAGATAGACAGAATAGTAATACATGAAAGAAGAGGCTCCATTATAAAACAGACAGAAAACTTTAAATAGTTAAGGATCTACTTTAAGCCAAAAAGGAGGATGTGAGGCTGAAGTTGACAGTGGGATAAAAACTGCATGGGGGAAGTGTATAGAGGTAGGTGGAGTAGTGTGATAAGAAAATGGAAAGCAAGCTAAAAGTCAAGATATATAACACGGTGATAAGGCCAGCGTTGATGTATGGAGCAGAAACATGGGCTCTAAGAAGAAAAGGGTAAGTAAAGCTTGAGAGAACAGAGATGATAATGCTGAGATGGATTATGGGAATATCGCTGCTTGAGAGATTGGAAAATGCTGAAATAAGAAGAAGAGCAGGTTTAGTAAAGATTACAGAGGTGATAAGAGAGTGACGATTGTGATGGTATGGGCGTGTGCTGAGGATGGCTGATGAGGAGAGAGTGAAAAGGGCTGGGGAGGAACCAGTTAAAGAAAGAAGATCGAGAGGGAGTCAGAGAATTAGATGGTGAGATAAAGTGAAGGAAGATTTGGAGAGTAGAGGTTTGGTGGAGGATGATGCCTTTGATAGAAGGCAGTGGAAAAGGTGCATCAGGCAACCGACTCCTTAATGTAGGGATAACAGTGGGAAAGAAGGAGATACTATTCTTTGTATTACGAATTTGATTTTTATCTTCTCTATTAGGAGAGAGAGAGAGAGAGAGAGAGAGAGAGAGAGAGAGAGAGAGAGATCGTCAAGAAGACAGCTGTCTACATTGAAGTCCCCTTAGGTGTAATACGTAATCACCTTTCATTTAACTTTCGATTATAACAGTCATGCTTAATGCACTTGTCATTTTGGTCTTATGCCTATTATTAAATCTATTTAAATGTATAAATTTAGTTTCATAGAACATATGATCACATCAATTTGTAAAGTGAATATGTTTTATGTTGTTTTGCTTAAATGTATTTTTAGGTTGTATCCTTTCAAGTTCTATCATGTTGGTCTGTGTTCATTACTGGTAACATTTATTCATTACTTGAATCTTTTAATTCTCACAAATGTGAAGATATGATCTAGCATGTAAATGGTATTTAAATCCCTATAAAAGAGTGATTAAAAACAATAATAATTCATCTTATAGAGGTATGACTTGCATCCTGTATTTGCCATGTAAAAATAATAAAAGATGGAAAATGCTGAAGAACGATGTTTAACAATAATTGTCATCACTTAAAACACCTCAAAGCTTTAATAATTTTCGGAAAAGAAGAATGTGAAAAGATAATCAAAAATAAAACTTTTCTATATTAATGACATTGAAAATGTGTATAATTAAACAAGGCATTTCAGAGAAAGAAACTTGAACTATTTCTAATAAGTGATTCAACCACCTCCCCCTACTACTCATACAACTACTATTACTGATAGGGGCGCCGCTGCTGCTACAGTGCTAGAAATCATGACAAGAATGGAAGAGTAGAATAGAATTTAATCTATGATGCCATTTCTAACACAAGGTAAGCCAACCTAAGCCAACCTAATTACTCTTTTTCTGAACCACCACATCTATGTACAATATATATTGACTGTTGGTTCTAGGAACATTCGCCGTAGACATTTTTGTCGTAGGAAAACTCGCCTTAAGAATTTTCGCCTAGGATTTTTGCCATAAGACATTTTCGGCGCATTTTTCTTATCAAGTATATCTGGCTCACACTATTGATACTTCGATTTAAACATTTTAATAAGTGAAGTCCCTTGATATCAAGTATATCTGGAACCTACTACCGTTACATTTTGATTGACGAAGTACCTTGTTATATAATTAAAATACGCAAATTAAATACCTAATTTGAAGACTCAAAGGGGTAGAATTATATCTTAAAGTCTTTAAAATTTCCTTATCCATTCAACAGCTTTTGTTTTTTTTGTGCAGCCAGCCCATAACAATGGTCTATCAAGTGGAAAGTACCAGAGGCGGTGTGAAATTAGTTGACGATTTTAACTTTGTTGACAGGATAGATAGAAAATACAGTGAAAAAAAATATTGGAAATATGAAAATAAAGAATGTAAAGCTAAAGTGCTTACCATACTGGAAAATGATAATTTATCTATATGTAAAACACTTGGCGAGTATTGCTATCCATCTCAAGATAAGGGTATTAAAAAAAATACAACGGAATTGTCTTACGGCAAAAATCCTATAAGGCGAAGTTTCATCCAGCGAAAATTCCTGTGGCAAGTTTTCCTACAGCAAAAATGTATATGGTGAATGTTCCGAATACGGACCCTGTGAATTGGTCCAATCTCTAGTAATGTGTGGAATGATTATCATTGCATATGTCACACAGAAGTGGAAAAAATATCATAATTATCATATGTTAAACCCGGCTTCTCGTCGTCTCTTTACCCATTTCAATTGGGAAGAGAGAAGACGGCCGCTACAAGTTCGACCTGGTGGTGGCCAGACTAGCGCCATCTATGTACCGTTAAAAAGATGGCAAGAGAGTGTCGAGGGACGTTTGGACTTCACTTTACGTTATCACTTTATTATAAAAGCGCACATCATGTTTTTATCTGAATAATAGTTTTGCCTACCCCTCGATAACTTCGAGTATATCGAGAGAAGGCATCAATTACAGTAAAAAAAACTCGAAAACATTCCACTCCCAACCCAGATAAAAGTAAAAATAATTTTCAGTAGGTCTCGGTGAGGACTCCTAAGCATAAGGGCTAACACGCATCGTAAGTAAAACATGTTTTATGAATGAGGGTTAATTGTATTCACATAACATGAAGAAAGTTAGGGAACCCTGCACCCTCGCTCTTTAACCAATTGGTCCAGACTAATCTCTCTCTCTCTCTCTCTCTCTCTCTCTCTCTCTCTCTCTCTCTCTCTCTCTGCCGTGCATCCAAGCAGGTCCTATTTCTGGTTAGGAGTTAGCCAAATAATTTTAGTAAGTGTTTTTGAGCTCTGGTAATGTATCAGTACAATCGGTGAACTAATCTCTCCATTCCATCTCTATTAATCTATACGTTCTTCTGTTGCTCTTGTCGGTGGGGATGGAATAGTTCTAACGACAAAATTCGAAATGGCACACCCAACCTCTTTATAGCGTAAATAGTTTTAGTTTCCTCTCCTTAATTTTACTTTTGATAGAAGGAGGAAATAATATAGGCTTAGTTTGAATCACGGCATCGACTTCAGCATTTCCGAAATTGATGATCTTAAATGATAATTTTCTGCACATAATTGTTGAAGATGAAAAGATCTGCTTGGTCTGTCATAAGCTTTGATAATTCCGGGGTTGTCAGTCACTTTTTCTGTTCTTATCGTAAATTTCCTTTTCATTCACAGCCCCATACTCTGCACCTAAGTTCTCAATGACCAAGTTCTTTTGTAATGACCCGTATGTCTTAAAGAGGACAAACGCCTACTGATATCGTTACTCATATTCCACAAATCTCGAAATACTTACTCAACTCAATACTCATTACAGAAGATCCTTCTTTATCATACTTTATCAAACTTGCAAACTACAAAAGAGACAGTGTAACTTTCCTCAAGGGATATTTATTGGTTATACCAATGATTCTCCCCTTGAAACAACACATGATAATTGTATTAAACATGTGATAACTTTTATATAAAACATTCCTTATAAATAAATAAATATACGTACACACACATATACATATACATATATATATATATATATATATATATATATATATATATATATATATATATATATATATATATATATATATATGTGTGTGTGTGTGTGTGTGTGTGTGTGTGTGTGTGTGTGTGTATGTGGCTTGATATTTAAAATCTTTGAAATCCAATATGATCATTTCAATTAGTTTTCTAATCCAACTATGTTGAAACTTTCTACCATGCACTTAACCATTTGATTCCTTTACGAAGAGGCACATAAAACCAAACACTCTCGCGACAACAAAGAAATATACACTAATGAAGTACCCAAGAGCTATTGCTAATTGCCTCCAGCTTTAAGTTGGCTGCGCTGAACAAGTAAGAGACTTTGCAAGATTTCTTACTATTTATTCAACCTCAGCTAATTTTCTGAGATAACTCGTACGTACGTAACTTATAGCAATGAATTGTTTTTCTCCTCATAATGGAGTCAGTATTTATTCGAGCAAGAATTAAAATGGAGGTAATATAAATGTATTGCATTTTGTGAACACAAGCTATTTTTTTGTTTGGTAATGTTCAGGCTTAGGAATGTACATTTTAACGAGTAGAGTAATATATCAATAAAATTATGATAAAAATCCTGTAATATATTACTACACAGGACAGTAATCAGAATTCAGATTTGCACGTGATTATAAAGATTATATAAGCTAAGTGTTGAAAATATCCCAGGTAATTTTCTGTACACACTCGACTTTTTTCTTAAAGAACTACATGCAATACTATTGCATGTATGAATCAATAATAATACTGGTGTGAAAGTCAATAAATTTTACTTTACGGTATGTAGTTATGTACATTAAGAGATGAATCCTTTGTTAAAAAAAACTGGAACAAAATCCATATGACTGTCATCGCAAAAAGAGTGAGAATCTTGGAAGGCCTGAAGTTCTTTCTCAGGAGTCAAATGACATCATAGCTGAGGCAGTGGGTAGACAAAGAAAGTCTTTACGTAAATTGGCGCTTAAACTAAAAACAAAAAGGTGAAAGAAGAGAAGTTATAGTGC
>NC_061107.1:39122631-39147631 GCF_015104395.2 Macrobrachium nipponense | reverse complement strand
TTCTTTCTTCCTTCCAGGAAAATCTTGTGTGATAGAGGGAAGGGGTTTGATTGCAGAGTCCAATCTCCCCCCGAATCCGTACATTTTTGGAAGTACTTGTTCTTTGAGGCATTCTTCCAAAAAGTGTTTTTTTTTTTTTTGGTTTTTTCAAGCCGGTGTAGTCTGTTCAGTTCTTTCTCAAACTTGCGGAAAAACTGGCTTACTTCTGGAAGTGAGTGAAGAAATCGTGGAAAGGCGGTTGAATTCCATAATGGGCTGACAATGACTGGTAAAACTGTTCTGTAACAACAGAATTCCATCTAATAAAAGGAGCCCATAAAAACACCAAAAATGTAGAGAGAAAAGTACTATATTTCAGAGACTGCTGTCTCTCTCTTCAGGTATATGAATGAGAAAAGTTTACAGAAAAGGGTGGTATTTATACCGAGATTCGCCCACAAGTAAGCCAATTTTAGGTCACCCCCGCTGATAATCTTCCTTTAATCTTCTTAAGCGTTGGTTGAATGAACACTGCGTCGACGATATCTGATATCCAAGCCCCTTTTGAGATGTTCATAATTCGCAAGCAACTTTCATCTTTAAAGTATCCTGACCATATAATTGAGAAAGCAATTCAAAAAGCAAACGTAATTTTTTACCGACCCCCTAAAGACAAGACCAGAGACACACCCAACAATAAAATAAAAATTCCCCACCTGGAGACGATTAAGAGAGTAACTCACACCCTTGGGAAATCCAACCCTTTTGCATTTACCTACCCAAATACCTTAACCAAATCCCTGATTAACGTCCAACAAAAGACATCTCCCAAAGACTCTGGGGTATATGAGATCCCATGCCAGGACTGTGAACAATCTTACATCGGATTTACAGATAAATCACTTCCCCAGAGATTAATACAACACAAACGGTCAGTTAGGTATGGACAACAGAACTCGGCTATTTTCAACCATATAAATGAACATAACCATAGAATAAACTGGAATATGTCACATGTAATTTATAGCAGCAACTGCCGGTACAAGAGTCAAATGATGGAATCGGCCTTATAAAAGAGAAGCAGGTAATGAACATCTCAAAAGGGGCTTGGATATCAGATATCGTCGACGCAGTGTTCATTCAACCAACGCTTAAGAAGATTAAAGGAAGATTATCAGCGGGGGGTGAACCTAAATTTTGCTTACTTGTGGACGAATCTCTTGGTATAAATACCACCTTTTCTGTAAACTTTTCTCATTCATATACCTGAAGAGAGAGACAGCATTCTCTGAAATATAGTACTTTTCTCTCTACATTTTGGTGTTTTTATGGGCTCCTTTTATTAGATGGAATTCTGTTGTTACAGAACATTTTTACCAGTCATATGTGTATATATATATATATATATATATATATATATAATATATATATATATATATATATATATATAACATTGTTACCTGGGAGAAACATTTCAGTAATTACTGAAAACGTGAAGATTGTAATATTTTTTTTAAAATACCCTAGCAAGCTAAGAACATGAGTAGTATCAGTTTAGTAACCTAATACTCACAGACAAACGTAAAATCATTGGAAATGAACAAAGTGCCACGCAACTCCTGATTTCAATACTTTGTTAAATTATTATGTTGAAAATAGAGCATTTTTTTACTATCTCGAAACAACCGTTAAAAAAAGGAGGAATGAATCCTGATAGATTCAGTGCGTCCATTCGAAGTCAGATATATACGATACTGGAAGATACTCCACTCTCGCTGTAGGCATTTCCATTTTTGCCAACATCAACCAGACAGTTCATCCTTTAAGCCTTTGTTTATTTTCGAACACCTTGGGCAAATGGCTTGAAATTTAATATGGGTCCGTCCGTGTCTTTGTGCTTGGACAGCTGACCCACTTATGTAGAGGATTTCTGAACATCGTATTTAATTTTGTCATCAAATAAAATTGGTGTCAAGGAAGACAAAGCTCTAACACTGCTTCTGGAATAAATATCCTGATAATAAAGGGTAGTGCTCGCAACTACAAAATTAGAATAAGAAATAGCTAAATAAATTTATAAACTAATGGATGCTTCGGTAAGTGCATTGTACTTCAGTAAGGATCTCCAGGGTTAATTTCAAGCCCTATATAAATTAAGTGTTACAGGTAAATTAAAGAAAACTATTAATTATTCTGTTTTTTTATAACAAGTACTTAACAAAATCATAGAGATCACGGTACACGGTACCCACTATTTTCAGGTATAAAATATGCGACTGTTTTAGCTAATCTTTGACCATTTTATCATGGTGCCGTTTTGAAAGAACTTTCTGTTTAAGAATAGATTAAACTGTTCCCTCCTCAAAGTTTTGCTACGATAGCTTTATGGACACTTTATGTAATATAGCCAAATATCTCTTAGCTGGGATCCAAGGCTATACACTTTAGTGAGACGAAGCACACCATAATGTGAAAGCTCCCCGCATGGACCCTCAATGCCAAAGTAATGATAACAAATCAATATTACTCAAGGGCTCTGTCATATGTTATGCCCTTACATGTTATGCCCTTATTTGTCTTACCTGAAAACTACAACCAGCAAATCCAAATTCAGGTATGGAACAATATGTCCATTCATCTCTCTTCTCTCTCTCTCTCTCTCTCTCTCTCTCTCTCTCTCTCTCTCTCTCATACCTTATTCTTAACTAATGCATGCAAATTAAATTCTGAGATACAAAGATAGAATTTATTCAGAAAACCTAACATGACACTGGTAATTATAGGAAACGGGCCATAAAACCTAGCATCAAAAATAGAAAATTAAATAAACAAGAGAAGATCCGACCCCCATCTTACATAAGACGCGTGCAAGATTTAAACTTTATATTCCTAACTTTTAACGTGAATATAACGTGCTAAAATCTGCGGTCAAATATAGCCTTGCTTTACCAACGAAAATTAGTATAAATACGCTTAATTTCATTAGAAATAATTTTTCTGTACAGTTTAACATGCATATTATTTATTTATTTTTTATATATTTTCAGTCTAATAAATAATCATATCCTTGAATTCCTGTCTGTTTAGCTGTACGTGGAACCCCTTTTCAAAACTTTTTGGCTCTTCCATAAACCTTTCCTACCCCCGATCAGCGTTCAACAACAACACCACAAGCATCAAAGTAGTATGTAGGTTTACTCCTAGGAAAAGCGAAAATAGAAAAGAAGAAATCAAATAGGAAATAGGCATCAAACAGAAAACTAAAGTCAAAATCCTTTTTCCACCCACCATCATTAATTATGTCACATAACTACTACAAGTCTATGACACATAGTCCCTAGGGTCTTTGGATCTTTCAACGACAAGACCACTTCTAAACAATACTTCGAATGCTTATTATCTCGGAGCATATTTATCCCTCAGCACAGGTCCAGATTAACATTTTGTGGAAGAGGAAATACCACAACGTTAATGGAATAAAATTGGTAATAAAATCAGGTTTCAATTTCGTAGAGAATATAGATACACAAAAGCATCTGAAAGAGAACGATTCTTCAAAGTGGTAAAATTGGTCAAAGTTAATAAGTTTCAAAGTTCACCACTTACCCTGAAGCAAAGGGGAAATTCGGTTTCCTTGTATGTGTAACATAACCGCCCTCTATGCTTGGCTCAACACACCCGAATGAACAATCTCTTACAAGATCTTTGTAGTTTAACGTGACACACACATAAGCACGTATATCTTCAAAACCGATTTTAACCAGATTGAAATGTTCCTTCATTCGATAATGAAAAAAATCCAATATGGTATCCTGTGCAGGCCTCCCCCGAAAGATGATGCAACTCACTTACATATGAACGGAATTTCTCAGTTTCTAAACTGGTGAACAGAAAAAGGTGAAGTGGAGCCATATTGCACTTAGAACGCACCGCCTAGTGCAAACAGTGCTGATTTAACACAGAAAACCATTTGTCGACTTAATGTTCACACTTGCAGAATTGCTGAATAAAGGCATAACTGCACAACCCGGTAAGCCTTCATATGATATAAACTACCTATATACTTAATACATGCTTTAAGAAATTATTTAAATAAGTATTTTGTTACTCTTTTACAAACGTCATATCAAGAATTTACATGGTCTAAAGGTATATAGACACACACACACACACACACACACACACACACATATATATATATATATATATATATATATATATATATATATATATATATATGTATGTATGTATGTATATATATATAGTATATATATATATATATATATATAATATATATATATATATATATATATATATATATATATATATATATATATATATATATTACTGAAAGCATCGGTTGCCAACCATAGGAAAGACATTTTCAGTCCAATAGATAGCGTTCAAATCTTTCTTTATGGTATATGGTATATACATATCACAAGTACCGACGGTTGGGTAATTTTTGCTCCTTTTTTTATTGTCAGTCCATGTTTTTTTTTCTTTTTTTTTTCCAGAATTCTGGGAATTTCAAATCGATGCCAAATTTACCTGCAACGAGCGAGTGTCGTTCGAGGATTTGTTCAATAGTGACATACTTTAAAATGCTGAATTTATCAGTCTTTTCAGAAGTTCAGCTTTCAAACAAAGAAAATTCCAATAAACAGGCATTAGATTAAAGAAAGTTTAGAAAATATGAGAAAAGACAAAGTTTGTGGGGGGAAATGTAGTCTCTGGTGATTTTTCTGAAACTTTTTTTTTCTTTTAAGTTTCATTCTTATTCAAAAGTATGTTTTCATTTTAGTGAAAATGAGGAAATAAACTCAATCATTAATATATAAATTTAAAATATATAAGAAAATAAACACCATGTTCTTCGACTTTTTTTAAAAGTACATTGATAAAGGAACCTTATTCAATAAATAAAACAGTTAAATATACCAGTCGCTTTCCGATTGCTGTTTTATATTTGTTCCTTGTCCATACTCTTCTGACCTTCTAAACAGGGTAATATACTCTTTCTACTTACATTATCATTCACTTCTTATCAAACATACTTGCACTTGTCAAATGCAAATTCGTATTTTCCACTGTTCCTTCACCACTCAAGCTTACAATCAATTGAACTTTTCCTTAGGCAAGAAAATCTTTACCTTAATATTATACCCTGATCTACTTTCATGAAAAATAGGAAAAAAGGTGTGGGAGATCATGGGGAATTTACGAAAAACAAAGCACAGGATATACATATGTGGCGGAATTTCAAAGAAACGCTTTGTCACTCGACGTATTGGACGATGAAGATAATGATGCATGTATATACGTGTGTGTGTGTGTATATATATATATATATATATATATATATATATATATATATATATATATATATATATATATATATATATATATATATATATATATATATATATATACATGCATCATTATCTTCATTGTCCAATACGCCGAGTGACAAAGGGTTTCTTTGAAATTACGCCACATATGTATATCCTGTGCTTTGTTTTTCGTAAATTCCCCATGATCTCCCACACCTTTTTTCCTATTTCTCATGAACGTAGATCAGGGTATATTAAGTAAAAGGTTTTTTTGCCTAAAGAAAAGTGCAATTGGTTGTAAGAGTGAGTGGTGAAGGAACAGTGGAAAATATGAATTTGCCTTTGACAAGTGTAAGTATGTTTGATAATATATTTATTCATGAAGCAATATTCAAGGTTTGTCCAATTTTATTTGATGACAAAATTTAAAACGAGGTTAGGAAATCCACTACATAAGTGGGTCAGCTGTTCAAGCACAAAGACACGGACAGACCCATATTAAATTTCAAGCCATTTGCCCAAGGTGTTCGAAAATAAACAAAGGCTTGAAGGATGAACTGTCTGGTTGACGTTGGCAAAAATGGAAATGCCTACAGCGAGAGTGGAATATCTTCCATAATCGTATATTTCTGACGCACTGAATCTATCAGGATTCATTTCTCCCTTTTTTAAAGGTGGTTTCGAGATAGTTAAAAAAAAATGCTCCATTTTCAACATAAGAATTTAGCAAAGTATTGAAATCAGGAGTTGCGTGGCATTTTGTTCATTTCCTATGATTTTACGTTTGTGTGTGAGTTTTTTTTTTTTTTTTTTTTTTTTTTTTTTTTTTTTTTTTTTTGTTAGGCAACTAAATCCATATTACTCATGTTCTTAGCCTCATAGGGTATTTAAAAAAAATATTTCAAACCTTCACGTTATCAGTAATTACTGTAATGTTTCTCCCAGGTAACACGTTAGTTATATATATCTATATATATATATATATATATATATATATATATATATATATATATATATATATATATCTATATATATATATATATATATACTGGAAATGTGAAAAATGGAGTGAGTGCGGAGCAAGATTACAAACTATTAATGATGTGATTCAAGGAAATCCTTCACGGCATTACCATCTGCCAAATGATACGCGAAATGCTACGTTGAGTGTTGTAAATGAAATTATGCAAAGGGCTTGTGAAATCGAAGAAGAGACTGGCTGTATAGTAGATAATGCAACATATACTATGCCTGTGAGTGTTGTAGGAGCACTACCACAAAATTTTCTCTTTTGCGAACAGTGAACAGGAAAAGGTCCGTACAAGAGGATGAAGACCTAAACGTTACGACAAGAGGTGAACATTTTAAGTTGTATGGATACGATAAGGTGACTATTTATGGAACTGCGAGAAATTTGGACCTTTTATCCCAAAAATGTATTTGATTTTGTGATGGGACATTTGACTGTGCTCTAGTTTATTCACAGTGGTAGACTGTCCATGCTCTAATTGCTGAAAATGAAACCTTACCATTGCTATACTGTTTGCCCAAAACTTATGAAATTCCTGCCTGTTATTTAAATTTGAAATTATATCTTTTGTTTTTACATTTTTAGCCTTACAACTATATTCCTTCTGAAAGAAAATAATGTAAAAAAATAAAATTATATTTTATTTAGTATTTTTAAATAGACCTTTCAGATGAATTAGATATCTTACTTACTATCAATGACTAGATACTTAAGAACAGAAACTGTTTGAAACTACCATATTATTATGCTATTCTTTTTACAACCATTCCATCAATGATTAGATACTTAGAAACAGTAATTATTTCAAAGTACCTAAGGAGCTAAGATAGAGAAAGAGAGAAAGACTGAGAGAGAGTAAGTGTGTGTATGTATGTAAAAGTGTGTGTGGTGATAGGTATATTATGTTTTATCATATATATGTATATATCTATATTAATATAAATATAATATATATAATCTATATATATATATGCGTGTGTGTGTGTGGTGTCTATATATATATATATATATATATATCTATATATAATATATATATATATATATATACCATTCATTTCGACGGATTGTCATTTTGACGAATTATCATTCGACGAGTTGTAATTTTACCAACTGTCTTTTGACCAGTCATCAGGCTACCAGTAGTCGATATATGATGGAAATAAGGGGAATTGTGATACCTTAGTTTCTACGTTGTCATTCTATCAGCATTCTCTTCCCAACATAAAAAGAAAAAAATACTATAAGCTTCCCCGTACATTCTCTCTGTACCAAGCCATTACTTAGTAGAAGCAATTCGCTTTATGTATGAGCATCTCCGTATAACTCTCGTTCCCGAGCCCCTTAAGAAGATAGGAGCCGTATTCCATCACCTATGGAAGCGTGGCTGCAGCTGTAACTGCTACCGACGAGAGACACCTATCACCCTTGTTCTAAAAGACATAAATTTCGTAGAGACTAAAATTGGCAAGAACAAATTCCCTATTCTGTGAGCAGATGTGCCTTACCCAAGGGCAAAACCCGCTTTGCTTATATCATAACGCTCCTGCCACTGTGTTGGAGAAAAAAAATATCTCTGTTGATTATGCATAATCTGTACACAGGCATTATCTGACATTGTACTATAACCAGGACCTACATAAAAAAAAAAAAAAAAAAAATCGCTGCCAGTCTTTCAGCGCGAACAATGTGGTAAAATAATGCACCATTGCAACAAGTTAGCTCACTTTCAATCAACAGCTTTATCAACAACAATTTATGATTGAATATAAATATTCCCATTGTTATTTCATCTATTGAATTATTGCGAGAGCTCAAACTATTAAGTATTTAGTAAAACAATTTGTGGGCATTCACTTATTTCAAGAATTGATCGAACGAACATAAAAACGAACATAAAAACATGAGTTAAAGCTTCGATACTCCGATTAAAAGCTTAACCTAAACTAGATTTTTCTAGGCTTCTTTTTTTTTTATCTTGATAATTATAAATAAACTTTTGAAAATATTGAAAAGAACTTGTTTCCCATAGAATTCAAAGAAAATTATACAAGAAGCGAAAATATATCCTTAAATTGTAAAGTTTATTTCGGCTACTGAATTAACTTATATCAGGGATATTGTGTTATTGAAAGAAACAACAATGTAATTTTTTAACATTCAGTGGAACAGTTATTTAATAAAATTATGATGAAGCAACCGACTGAAATTATGTACCAACAGTTACTTTAGTTTTTATGAATAATTTTGTAGTGAGATTACTGGCAAAATCATGGCTGATATTGCTATGTACATGAATAGAGTGGAATAATAATAATAATAATAATATAATAATAATAATAATAATAATAATAATAATAATAATAATAATAATAACATTTGGTTGGAAAAAACTCTCTATTGCGATAGTATATAGAATGTTCTAAGAGGTCCACAATAATAAAATATGTTGCGAGTTCGTGTATTATTCAAAAACCCTTTACAAGCTTTCGACCTCTTCCCTAGGTCCATTTTCAGTCCCAAATGATTTTGGACTGAAGATGAACCCAGGGAAGGGTTCGAAATCTTTGTAAATGGTTTTTAAATTATACACGAACTCGCAACATTTTTTATCATAGTGGACCTCTTAGGACTACAACAACAACAACAACAACAACAATAATAATAATAATAATAATAATAATAATAATAATAATAATAATAATAATAATAATAATAATAATAATAATAGTCAAAATGACACTCGTTTAAACAAATGAAAAAACTCCTAACTGGTAATGTGGCTTACCTTTTCATGTTGAATGCCATCTCTGAAGTTAGCTGAAAATCAAAGTATCAAACTAAGCTAATATAGACTCCCTCTGTTATAAAAATATACTTTTTATTTCCCAAAATTAGCTAACATGAAAATGGAATAAAATGAGTTAAAAATGATAAAAACAAAAATCGTTAAACTGTCATATTCTTCCCAAAATCATATTTAAGTAAGTACCCCTTTTCCTCTTTCTGTCCAAACATTCATAGTTTATCAACATAAAACAAAAAAACTGTCTAGAGAAAACCCATTTTTCTATTTGGTGACTTCGAATCCATCTGAAATAAAAAGACCATAATTGTCACACTATTAAACATTAAAATTTCGTCAATAAAATGTGTCATTTCACACTCAGCTTTCTCTAGAACTGAAGTAATTGTCGCTTCAAATGTTAACTTTTCCAAAGTTTTCCACTTTACTTTACCTTTTCCGATGGACATCCAATGCCTCTTCTAACCGAAAACACTATTGTTCTCTTTGACAGTTGGCAGTCCAATTCACACACCAGAGATTATGTCATTTTCTGTGACACACGTAACGAACTTACACCCACTAATCGACACACAGATACACGCACGCTAAATACATGAAACATGTTATTAACTCATGTCTTTGGAATGTGTCACTGACCTCAATTGTGCACCAGTAAGCTTCCTGTTGGTTTTTTCATCTCAGCATCTTCGAGGAATCCAGCGTATTGTATCTGTCTCTAACCGGCAAGAGCTAAGGCTATCAACCCCACTATTTAATATTATATATTGCTACCAGTGTCTTTTAAGACATATTTAAATTTAAAACTCCAAGGATAGCTTTCGTCAATCTGTTTGGTTCCCTTTAGCAATCTGATAAGGGAAACAGAACAGATTCCCGAAAGTTAATCCTTGGAGTTTTAAATTTAAATATATTGCCATCTTGTTACCAGTTATTGATAGGTGAATAATGTATTTGATTAAAACTGTTAATTAGTTAAGAATCGTAATTGATATTTTACTCCTCTCCAGTGTTTGGCTTGTTCGTATGTTTTTGCCGATCCTCTTTTTAAATTCCATATTTGGTGATTTCACTGGGTGTGGCCTTCTCCCTTCCCCACGCCCGGCTCTTTTTGACCAGAGAGGATATGGAAGTCTTTGGTGGTTATACGAACCAGTTGTTTCCTGGACCTTCTCTTGGGCACTGTTTGAACCGACCCTAGGTACTGATTTTTGGCCTCTGCATATGTGCATGCACTGGAGAATATTTACATCCTACATACCTTCTGGATCTGCCAGTCTGCAGCTTCAGTATTTATCCTTCTACGCCTTTGATTTCGTTATAAAGTCAAGGGAACCTCTCTGTCCCAAGATAAATTATTTATATTTATTAAGCTCTAGGCAAATGTTCCTGTGCTGTCGTCTTCAGTGGACAGTTTCATACTTGCCAGCCACCTTTTGCTATCTTTAGATCCACCGCTGTGATTGGGTTCGCATCTGACAGTCACCCGGATTTGTCCTCCAGACATGGAATTGTGCCTTTCCTTGGAAAAGGTGAACTTTATTTTAATCTATGTAGTCTCATTTCTGTGTTTTTATTTCCTTCACTCCTAACTTCTTTATACTCCCATTGCCTTTTTAAAGTGTAATAACGGATATTTGCAGATAGGTAATCTTGGCATTTTAGATTAGTTGTTGTTATTATTATTATTATTATTATTATTATTATTATTATTATTATTATTATTATTATTATTATTATTATTATTATTATTATTATTATTATTTCTTTTTTGCTCTATCACAGTCCTCCAATTCGACTGGGTGGTATTTATAGTGTGGGGTTCCGGGTTGAACCCCTCATTTTTGTGTTTGAATGTATTGGTTTCTTTTATTACTTGGGTGTTTGTGATTTGTATAGTGGTTATTTAAGCGTGAGTGTTATTAATATATTTGTGTATTATAGAGGTTCAGGTGTGATTTCTGCCTATTAAATTAAAGTGATTTTTCTCGTGTTTATTTTCACCCCTGAATTGATCTTGCACACTGGTTTAAGGTTGTGGTATGACTTCACACCTTGTGAATTTCGTATCCTGTTAAGCGAATACAGGTAACAGATAATTCTATAAGCGTATTTTGTGTTGGTTAACACGCAATCACAATATGTACATTTATATAACTGTAGATTTGTTTCTCTATTTGAAGACTCGTGCTACTATGAGGATTTTTTAATAATAATAATAAAAACAATGATAATAATAATAATGATAATAATAATAATAATTATAATAATAACAGTAATAATAATAATAATAATAATAATAATAATAATAAAATAATAATAATAATAATAATAATAATAATAATAATAATAATAATAATAATAATAATAATAATAATAATAATAATAATAATAATAATAATAATAATAATAATAATACCACACACATGGCTAATAGAATGCCTGAAAATATATGGGGCAGAGGAAAATACCATCAGCTTCCTCAAAAATACAATGCGCAACTGGAATACAATATTACAAGCTCTGGAATAAGACTAGCAGAGGTTAATATCAGGAGAGGGATCTTCCAGGGCGACTCACTGTCCCCACTACTCTTCGTAGTAGCCATGATTCCCTTGACGAAAGTACTACAGAAGATGGATGCCGGGTACCAACTCAAGAAAAAGAGGCAATAGAATCAACCATCTGATGTTCATGGACGACATCAAGCTGTATGGTAAGAGCATCAAGGAAATAGATACCCTAATCCAGACTGTAAGGATTGTATCTGGGAACATCAGGATGGAGTTTGGAATAGAAAAATGCGCCTTAGTCAACATACAAAAAGGCAAAGTAACGAGAACTGAAGGGATAAAGCTACCAGATGGGAGCAACATCAAACACACATAGATGAGACAGGATACAAATACCTGGGAATAATGGAAGGAGGAGATATAAAAACACCAAGAGATGAAGGACACGATCAGGAAAGAATATATGCAGAGACTCAAGGCGATACTCAAGTCAAAACTCAACGCCGGAAATATGATAAAGCCATAAACACATGGGCAGTGCCAGTAATCAGATACAGCGCAGGAATAGTGGAATGGACGAAGGCAGAACTCCGCAGCATAGATCAGAAAAACCAGGAAACATATGACAATACACAAAGCACTACACCCAAGAGCAAATACGACAGGACTATACATAACACAAAAGGAAGGAGGGAGAGGACTACTCAGTATAGAGGACTGCGTCAACATCGAAACAGAGCACTGGGGCAATATCTGAAAACCAGTGAAGACGAGTGGCTAAAGAGTGCATGGGAAGAAGGACTAATAAAAGTAGACGAAGACCCAGAAATATACAGAGACAGGAGAAAGACAGAAGAACAGAGGACTGGCACAACAAACCAATGCACGGACAATACATGAGACAGACTAAAGAACTAGCCAGCGATGACAATTGGCAATGGCTACAGAGGGGAGAGCTAAAGAAGGAAACTGAAGGAATGATAACAGCGGCACAAGATCAGGCCCTAAGAACCAGATATGTTCAAAGTACGATAGACGGAAATAACATCTCTCCCATATGTAGGAAGTGCAATACGAAAAGTGAAACCATAAACCACATAGCAAGTGAATGCCCGGCACTTGCACAGAACCAGTACAAAAAGAGGCATGATTCAGTAGCAAAAGCCCTCCACTGGAGCCTGTGCCAAGCAAACATCAGCTACCCTTGCAGTAATAAGTGGTACGAGCACCAACCTGAAGGAGTGATAGAAAACGATCACGCAAAGATCCTATGGGACTATGGTATCAGAACGGATAGGGTGATACGTGCAAACAGACCAGACGTGACATTGATTGATAAGGTCAAGAAGAAAGTATCACTCATTTGATGTCGCAATACCATGGGACACCAGAGTTTGAAGAGAAAGAGAGGGAAAAAATTGGTTGGATAAGTATCAAGATCTGAAAATAGAAATAAGAAGGATATGGGATATACCAGTGGAAATCGTACCCATAATCATAGGAGCACTAGGCACGATCCCAAGATCCCTGAAAAGGAATCTAGAAAAACTAGAGGCTGAAGTAGCTCCGGGCCTCATGCAGAAGAGTGTGATCCTAGAAACGGCACACATAGTACGAAGAGTGATTGGGACTCCTAAGGAGGCAGGATGCAACCCGGAACCCCACACTATAAATACCACCCAGTCGAATTGGAGGACTGTGATAGAGCAAAAAAAAAAAAAAAATAGTAATAATAATAATAATATTAGATACCCTAATCCAGACTGTAAGGATTGTATCTGGGGACATCAAGATGGGGTTTGGAATAGAAAATGTGCCTCAGTCAACATACAAAAGGGCAAAGTAACAAGGACTGAAGGGATATAGCTACCAGATGAGAGCAACATCAAACACATAGATGAGACGGGATACAAATACCTGGGAATAATGGAAGGAGGGGATATAAAACACCAAGAGATGAAGGACACGCTCAGGAAAGAATATATGCAGAGACTCAAGGCGATACTCAAGTCAAAACTCAACGCTGGGAATATAATAAAAGCCATAAACACATGGACAGTGCCAGTAATTAGATACAGCGCAGGAATAGTGGATGGGACAAAGGCAGAACTCCGCAGCATAGACCAGAAAACTAGGAAACATATGCCAATACACAAAGCATTACACCCAAGAGCAAATACGGAACGACTACACATAAAACGATAAGAAGGAGGGAGAGGACTACTAAGTATAGAGGACTGCGTCAACATCGAGAACAGAGCACTGGGTCAATATCTGGAAACCAGTGAAGACGAGTGGCCCAAGAGTGCAAGGGAAGAAGGACTGATAAAAGTAGACGAAGACCCAGAAATATACAGAGACAGGAGAATGACAAACAGAACAGAGGACTGGCACAACAAACCAATGCACAGGCAATGAATAAGACAGACTAAAGATCTAGCCAGCGATGACACATGGCAATGGCTACTAAGGGAGAGCTCAACAAGGTAACTAAAGGAATGATAACAGGGACACAAGATCAGGCCCCAAGAACCAGATATATTCAAAGAACGATAGATGGAAATAACATCTCTCCCATATGTAGGAAGTGCAATACGAAAAATTACACCATAAACCACATAGCAAGCGAATGTTCGGCACTTGCACAGAACCAGTACAAAAAGAGGCATGATTCACTGGCAAAAGCCCTATACTGGAGCCTGTACAAGAAACATCAGCTACCTTGCAGTAATAAGTGGTACGAGCATCAACCTGAGGGAGTGATAGAAAACGATCAGGCAAAGATCCTCTGGGACTATGATATCAGAACAGATAGGGTGATACGAGCAAATAGACCACACGTGACGTTGATTGGCAAAATCAAGAAGAAAGTATCACTCATTGATGTCGCAATACCATGGGACACCAGAGTTGAAGAGAAAGAGAGGAAAAAAATGGATAAGAATCAAGACCTGAAAATAGAAATAAGAAGGATATGGGATATGCCAGTGGAAATTGTACCCATAATCATAGGAACACTAGGCACGATCCCAAGATCCCTGAAAAGGAATCTAGAAAAACTAGAGGCTGAAGTAGCTCCAGGACTCATGCAGAAGAGTGCGATCCTAGAAACGGCGCACATAGTAAGAAAAGTGATGGACTCTTATGGAGGCAGGATGCAACCCAGAACCCCACACTGTAAATACCACCCAGTCGAATTGGAGGCCTGTGATAGACGAAAAAAAAAAAATAATAATAATAATGATGATGATGATGATGATAAAAACAACAACAACAACAACAAAAACAACAACAATAATAATAATAATAATAATAATAATAATAATAAAATAATAATAATAATAATAATAACTCATCTAGAATGCCAAGATTATCTGCAAAAATACGTTATTACACTTTAAAAAGGAAGTGGGAGTATATAGAAGTTAGGAGTGAAGGAAATAAAAACACAGATGTGAGACTACATAGATTAAAAATAAAGACATGTAATAACTACTTTTGTGTGAGGTTCTTTTATCACGTGGCATAATGCTCCCCTTCTTTATACTTACATTGTATATCTGCCCACAAAACGGTGAAATTTTCACTTTCTGAATATGCTGTCTTCAATTATATACAATTACTTAGAATTATTAGAGAGGGGGACACTGTAATTAGGTGAATATACTTTGGACAAACACCTCGATGTAAATATAGGAGCTTAATTCCGCGTGACTTTGCTATATTACCAGTTCAGTCTCAAATTATTCTGATACTTCCTACTTACAGTTCTTTTCAAAGCTTAGGGTACCTTGATTATCAATCCTAATCCCTCCGTCTCGCACACACACACACACACGCGCGCGCGCGTAAGCAGGCGGGCACGCAAAAGCTGGGTACATAACACTTTTTATTATGATTTCTTCTGTAGCGTGTCTAAACGGGATGCAATAACCTCGTTGAACTCACAAAACTTATTAAGCTATTCTACAAAGCGTTCATTATTTTTGCTACATTTCAAAAATATCGCAAATCTCCATTGATTTACATCGACATCATCAGCTATCAAAGAGAATTTGAATAAAGTAGCTCGATAATTCCACCTACACATTACAACCACTGCAAAAAATCCAACTTGGATCTAGGATTTTCACAGATGAAACATCAGGTTCAAAGTAACAGGTCAATATGACCGTAATGGTGACTAAAAGTGCCACAACAACACGTTTCTGCGAACCACTGTCTCCTTTCTCCACAAGAAATAAACTTCTTTCTCACATGCAAGCAGAACTGTGTACTTAGCTCTTTCAATATCAGAACATAAGCTGAGTTTCATTACATGATGGAAAGTACAAATATATGTTAATCTATTATGATATTCAATTTTCATCTCTTAAAAGTAATGAAAAGTGCTTATTCCTTTTCCTCTGCACATTAAACTTGACAATTTCGAATATTTCGAAGACAGAGCTTCCGTATTGGCCTTACAATGAAAAAAATGTAAGGGAACGAACGTTCCGAAGTTCCACATATATACAAACTACACCAGTTTTTCATTTTTATGTTTCCATTGAACCCTGTTTTGAATGGTAATGAAATTCGTGTAAGGTATGTCCAAATATACATTAACTTGATATCCTTAAAAGAAAGCATGTGACTTAGGATTTATCAGCATCACTGTCATGGTGAGAAAATAACTAATGTAAGTTGTGGTGAGGCTTACGGATCATTAGAAATTAATCAATGGACTGCTATTCCTAGCAAAAATAAGAAAAAAGATCTTAAACACAAAAGTTTTCTCGTTTGAGATCTTATTACTTTTACTCCAAGTAACATTCCATTAATTTCTAACGATTCCTAATCCTTACGTCAACTTACATTGATTCAGTTCTAAAAGGAATCTCACGGCCTTACTGTATAATAGATAGTATACATAGAGTAACAATCAATTAAATTGAAAAATATTAGGCCCTTAAAGAAGTTAATGGTTGCGGCCAATCGCGTTTTCATATGGCAGGATAAGACACAATAAGGGAATTTTGGGTTTTTCCGAGTATTTGGATTCTCTAATTTCACACTGGAAGGTAACGTAGTGTTAGGAATAGTTCTAAGTTCAATGAAATTTTTTTATAGGAATTGCTTGGCATTGCTCCTACATATAATAATTACCGTGCGAACTACTAAAATTTTGATCCACAATACAATATACTATCCTGACACATTATTGCACCGAAATCGTGACACGTAAGACTTTTCCTTTTATAACTCAAATGTAGGCTGGATTCTCGTACGTTTCCAGGCAGTATATCTGTATACAAGGAACAACAATAAAGCAATAGTAATTTTTGGTTAACCAATTTCTCGGCACGGTAGCGGAAGCATTGTGTCCTAACCAATATGGATTTGGCCCTTGGGATAGATTGTTTGTTTACAGGATATCAGATGTCTGGGTACCTATTCTCTTTCTTAACAGTCTTAAGAAATTTATATAGACGTTTTGACGGTGGGGAGGTTGGTAGGGGAAGGTTTAAGTACTAGAGTGGTTTATTTCCTTTTAATCAGTAGTCAGAGTAATCAACCCAGGCGACATAATTTGATCACTCTATCGAGCATACTTGCATTGAAGAAGGATCATGTACTTTGTGCAAGTTAATATGTTCTATATTTACTTACGTAGATGATGAAAGTTATACATTGATTGTCGTCAAATTCTCATCGCCTTCCGTATATTAGATTTCGTAAATAGTGTAACTACTAAAGAAACAAAAGTGAGAATGTCAAGATCTTATGTAAATAATTTATTGATAACGGTCAATCATACTTTTAATGTTCTCGTGAGGGTAGTCGGTTCTATTTTGTCGGTAAGTTTGTTTCCATCAAATTGATAAAAAAAAAAGAAAAAAAAAAACTGTAAACAGTTACACACTTACATGATAAGACCCACTAGAGAAATTCTGGCTTCTTCTGGATATTTGTATTCCTTAGCTATTTTCACAGTACACGGTTTCTATTAAGATTTGACTGTGACGTAGTGTCAAGAATAATACAAATATTACAGATTTAGAGACTCGGGGATACTAACTTCCTAGGAATATTGTAATAGTCAGTGTTATTGACGTTACTAATTATTTTAAAGGAATAGCTGGGCATTGAGCCTTACATATGTGAATTACCTGAATGTTGATCCACATTCTGGTAACTAATTACACCCATATGTTATCTTGACACATTATGGCACTGAAATCCTAGCTGCTGTCTTATAATTTGAAATGTAGGCTCTAAATTCTATGTTTCCAGGGCATTTGTATACAAAGAACAGCAATTTTTTTCCCACCTAATTTCTCAGTACGGTAAAAGGAGAATTGTGTCCTAAACAATATGGTGTTTCGTCAGTGGGTGGATTCAATTCCGAAGCCTATTGGAAATTGCTTGGATTTTCTTTAATGATATTGGGAGATGAGAGTATGTAAAGTAATTGAATTTGCTGATAAATGGCGTGTTTTAGGTGACATTGTGGCGGAGGAAATTATTAACGTAAAGCATTTCGTCATCCTACCAGTTTCGCTTATGTTTCTTATCATTCTTCAACCAGTATGGATAAGGGTCTCCTCTAATACCATGACTCATCTCAAAACCAGTTTTCTTCCTACATGCTATTCAAACTAGCTTCTAAGAAATTCAGTTATCTCGGTTTTGTTCATAGTCTGGACTCTGCTACCTAAACTTCTATCTACCTATACTTTTTCTGCAAATAAGTGGACATTAGCTATATTTAAACCAATCCTCCTCTATAAACTACATTTATTTCGTGCTCTTCCATCTCTTTATAATAACAGATACGCTTTCAATCTCTTTCCACAGTATTTTTCTCTTTTATAATTATACTAATGACTGTTTCTCTTTTTGCATAGTATACTTCAGTAATAAAGCAGGTTTTTTTAACACATTTACGCAAGGCATTATTCCCAACAACGATATGTATATTTTAAACAACAATATATTCATTAAAATTTTACTTAATTGCGAGTTTATTTTATCTTAACTTTATTTTAAATTTTACTTTTATTCATATTACTTGTTTTTCTTGTCATTTCGTTAAGTTCTATTTTCAACAATATTTTTTTTTATTGTTAATCTTTCGGGCCTATCTTTTTTTTTTTTTTATCTGAAAACAATTGTAGAAGAAAGTATAGTGTGTGAGCGTGTGTAGGTAATTTCTGTGGAAGTCGATGGCATTCATCGCCAACACTGTGTTCTTATTCAGACTTTGAATCAGTCTATACTTCTTTTTCTCTTAAGGTAAACTTCTCAGGAATAAGAAAAAATAATTAAGGATTCTTTTCATTTACTTTTTTCTGTTTCTAGTCAATGGACCGTTTCCCAACCCTTTGGCGGCGTCATGTATGCCCAGATACCACACAGAACCACACGCAAATGCACACACACACACACACACAGACACAGACACACACACATACACACACACACACACACATATATATATATATATGTGTGTGTGTGTGTGTTGTGTGTGTGTGTTTGTGTGTGTGTGTGGTACTTTGCATACATGACGCCGCCAAAGGGTTGGGAAACGGTCCATTGACTAGAAACAGAAAAAAGTAAATGAAAAGAATCCTTAATTATTTTTTCTTATTCCTGAGAAGTTTACCTTAAGAGAAACAAAGTATAGACTGATTCAAAGTCTGAATAAGAACACAGTGTTGGCGATGAATGCCATCGACTTCCACTTTCACACACTATACTTTCTTCTACAATTGTTTTCGGATAAAAAAAAAAAGATAGGACCGAAAGATGAAAAAAAAAATATTGTTGCAAATAGAACTTAAAATACACTTGCAATTAAGTAAAATTTAAATGAATATAGTATTGTTGTTTAAAATATACTTATCGTTGTTGGTAATAATTCATTGCATAAATGTGTTTAAAAAACCAGCTATATTATTGAAGTATGCTATGCAAAAAGAGAAACAGTCATTTATATAATCATAAAGAAAAATATTGTGGAAAGAGATTGACAGCGTATCTGTTATTATAAAGAGATGGAAGAGCACGAAATAAATGTAGTGTATAGAGGAGGATTGGTTTAAATATAGCTAATGTCCACTTATTTGCAGCAAAAGCGTAGGTAGATAGAAGTTTAGGTAGCAGAGTCCAGGCTATGAACAAACCGAAATAACTGAATTTCTAAGAAGCTAGTGTGAATAGTATGTAGGAAGAGAACTGGTTTTAAGATGAGTCATGGTATTAGTGGAGACCCTTTTGCATACGGGTTGAAGAGGGATAAGAAACATAATCGAAACTGGTAAGATGACGAAATAAATAGTTTGAAAAAAGTAAAAGATATTACTCGAGGTGGGGATGTGTAACAGAAACGATCTTGTACAGGTACAAATAAAGTTAAAAAAAATGAGATCAAGAATGTAAACTACTCATGAAAACAGTGATGTGGGACCAAGAACACTCGATAAATAAATAAAGTGTGTGTATGTGTGTGTGTAGTCGCGTGCCACGGCGTTGAGACTTAGGATTATAGTTGATTTAAGTAAATCAATAACTTGGCTCAATATAAATGCCTTTGCAACAGGACAATTAATCAGTGACTGCAGCAGACCAATAAAGGGGCAGCGAACAGGAGAGTAAGGTAATGCAGTAAACGGTATACCAGTCTACCAAATTGGTTCAAGAGAAAGACTTAAAGTCGAATAAAATGAAGTAAAATTGCACTAAAAATGAAAAGATATTACTTGGGTTTCTATAAAAGCCCGTGACTCTGTTTACTACACTAAAATTGTTACAAAGACTAATTAGTGACACACCAGGTAGTACGGATTGATGTAACTAAACCAGTAGGGTGCCCTAAAACCCAGGAAGCTTCAAGTTAAACCATCAAAGTGTTAGCATTATTTAAATGTGAATTTATGAAATTTTAAGAAATAAATATTTTCCGCTATGAAATTTAAAAACGTAAGGTTTTATCTGCCCAAATAATTTTTCTTTTATCTTCGATACTTTTGGAGATATGAACATTTCCATAGCGTTAGGGGTCCGAAATCTGATAATAGAAACGTCATTTCAGTGTGAATTTATAATATTTTAAAATTAAATCTTAAATGGGATGAAATTTCAAGATTAAGGTTTCATCTGCCGAAAGAAATTTTCTTTCATCTTCAATACTTTCGGAGATATTAGTAATTCAATGGCGTCATGGTCGGGCTGTGCCATGCCGCCAGGAATGCAATAATTAAAACATAATTTAAATGTGATATTTTAAAACTAAATCTTATATGTGGTGAAATTTAAAGATGTAAGTTTCTATCTGCAGAAAGAATCGTTCTTTTTCTTCAATAATTTTGGAGACATTAGCATTTAATTATTGTTATGGCAGGGATGTACCGGGCCACCAGAAATGAGACTGTTCCCAGTAAGACTTCACTTCATTCGTAACAATTAGAATTAACTTCTAAGATAAACAGGTTACATGGGTAAGTTTGATTTCCTTTGATAGATCTGGCACAGAACAGCCGGAAATTGCATCATTATATAAATTACCTACGATTACTTGAGAATATGATGCACTTGATAATAGTTTCTAAGAACACCGTTGTTTGACATTTAGGTGGACACAATAGGACTGTCAGTAAATCTCCAAGAGTGTCAAAGTTGTGATGTCTGAAATTAAGAGATTACATGAATATACTCTAATAGCAAAAGGAAAGTTGCATAATTTGCGCTATGATTTTAAGCAGAGATTTACTTGAATATGCTCGCCATGAAATACTGCAAATCACTAATCAAAGATATGAATGTGTCACTTCACTAGTAACACGAACATATATGTTACTAAATAAAGGTCACTGTTCACTGGAGTATAATCGTGAGACATAATTTAAATGGATAGACTATGTGGGAATAGGATGGAGGTTTTAGGAATATGCACTGAATTACAGACACTTGATAGCTACTATGAGATTCAGGGCCTCTGTAACACGGTTTTTTCGCAATAACTTTTTATCTATGCATTTCATAAATATAACGCTTATTCAGAATACATATTATATCAACACACAAATTTTGAGTGTATTCTGCACTACGTAGGTTGAATAAATTTGGTACTTATAATGTAAAAGTGACCTATTTTGAAGACGAGCCAACTTACTCAGAGAAAAGGTTTCGAACGCACTCGTTACGTAACTTATGACATCATTTCTTCCCTCTTTCTCGATGGATGATTGGCTATACGTAACGAAGGCTAAACCTCTGGCAACAATGACATACAAATTTAAATACAAGCAAAGCAGTACATCTTTATGAACTCTGGAACCTCCCCACTGATAATTGTCATAATGAACAAACAAATAAAATATGTTAATAAATACCAAAAACCACTTCGGATTATTAAGTCCTAATCCTTTCCCAAAAGAAATAAGTTTCCAAAGAAATTACAGTCCTACTTTAGCTATAGGTCACAATCAGATTGACAAGATGTAGGAAAATAGTTGTAATTACCAAAAACATAGTAGACAAGCTTGATTTGATAACTGCTATATCCAATGTCAAGCAATTTTTATTTATTGGCTATCTACCTATTTGCTGAAAAAAAATAGCCGGTACCGTATATTGGCTTTAAACCTTCACCAATAATTATCGTCAGAATGGTGACTTCATGAGGTTCCACCCACTTTCGCCTCGTTATAATTCAGGATAACACTGAAGGCTAATTTCTCGAGTAGTTGTAAGAAGTGCTAAATGATCCTCAAGGATCCCAGCAGTTAGTCTAAACGTTTAATTCATGTATATTACTGTTATACTGTTGCGGCACTACTGCTACAGTAGTATTACTACGCTAGCATTGATACCCCACCCACATCTATGTATCGTTCCGCCATTCATAAAGTCTTTGGGTTTCAGAGGCGATGGAATTTCTGTCTGGTGGATGGGCGGGGCAACATTTAGTCAAAAGGTGTTTGTTTACCTTGCTTACGTAATGAATGTTTTCGACTCTTGGCTCGTAATCATTGGCCATGGCGTCGGCTAGATCATTTTTACTCTATAAAAATTAAAACTATCGGGTATAGGTTATTGATAATGCTGACAAAATTTGTGTGTGGTTGTAAAATATACATATGTCAACTTTCAGCTACATCCGATGCTTTGACAAGGAGCAAAATCCAAAAAACCGTGTTACAGAGACCCTGAATCTCATAGTAGTCGAAAATACTGTTATCGGCACTGTACCTGTTCAGTCAGTGAACTTGTACTCAATTATAGGATGAGCAAGTAGAATTCGTCGTCGAGAACTTATATCTTCACGCTACCATGAAGGGTGTAGGCAGGGCGTGACTGGAGTCGACTGGTCTCGCAAGGCCATAGTGAGTGGTATGTTGTGAGGTATGATGGAAAGCTCTTAGCAGTCTAAGTCCAAGGAGAGACTTCTATACATTTCTGACAAAAAATAGTATTTTTTTTCTTTAATATCTCCCATACTAATTACTTGATCATGATGGTACTGTGACAAAACCCTCTTGAGACCTTCCCCTCATTTTTGACAATACAATGCATTGACAAATCTCGTTAATTAAGGTGTTTACTCTTGGCCTAATAAATAAAGCCTAAGCCAAGTTTAATTTGGTAAGTAGGTAAAGCAATTCGAATACATACACTCCCCCGTCCCTCCCCTCTCCTTCCCTCCCTCTGTATTGACCCTCCTCCTATCCCTCCAGTAACCCCCTTTTCTAGTCTCTCATGCGTCGCTTACTCTACCTTTTCTCTAACCTGTTATATTTGTTAATAACTGATAGAATTGATATGTTAGATTTTTTTTATAATTCTTATTAACATTTCATGATATTGCTGTATTTCGTCAGGGTGTATAAGGAATTTATAGCCTATAGCCTATTTATTCAACTTGATGAACCTGCCCCGAGGGCTTCTTAAATCCTTAAGGTTTCGTGCGATATACGGCTACGACTTGGAAAAATAACCAAAATTAAATCTCATAATACAGCTTAAGACCCATCATACAATTACAAGAGATTCAGATATCTAAAGCCAAGCTTAACTCCTTTTTTCAAAGTAGGACCGCATAAATTGCATTGAACAGTCATGCAGAAGTTATCTTTATCTAATGTATCTCCAATCTGCATTCCCTTTCGTTTTACTGTTATTTTTCATAACTGGTGGTGCTCCTGGTATCTATACCTATTAAGACAAAAATAGTAATAATGATAACAGTTGTAATGATGATCATGATAAAGATGTTAATGATAAGAGAAGCATGATAAAAGTTTATCTGTCTCTCTCTCTCTCTCTCTCTCTCTCTCTCTCTCTCTCTCTCTCTCTCATGTGGATTAATTATCACCATCAGCTGGAAAGTAAATGAAACAATGGAATATAAATCATTAAAAAATCTTTCATAATCGTCATCACTGTTAAGGAACAGATTATCCTCATCATCACTGTTTATGGTGATGATTATAGGATCTACAGGTCTTTTGTATGTTATCATTTGATCAGTATGCTTCCTCGAAGGCTCTGGACCGTCTTATTGCACCGTCCCACACTTCCCTTGTTGCACTAACCTTCACTTCCTCTATTCTGGCCTGTAAATCTGCCCGAGTGAAACGCTGCAATGAGGAACGCACACGTTATTCCATAAAGCCCCAGACTTGCTCAATAGCATTGAGCTCAGGATGAGCAGGTGGTAGTCGAACGACTTCATGTCCCCATGAACGGATGATGTTGTCAATATCATACACAGGTAGTGGGTGATTTCGCTTGCCGATTTGCAACAGCTCAGGGCGTGTGGCGTTTGGAGGGAATGGCATCTGGCGGCACGTCAACCATTTCATGATATGTGCTTTAATGGTGGAGGGGTTTTGGCAACGACTATCTTCGCTCAATTGGTTGTGGTAGGGTGCATTGTCAAGCACCAGCACTGCTGGCTCAGGCAATGATGGAAAAAGTTGGGACGTGAGCCAACGAACGAAGAGGTCGGCATTCATTTCACCATGGTTGTCACCAGTTTTCTTTTTTGTAGGAAAACACAAGAATGATTCCTCAATGAAACCATCTTCTCTGCCTGCAGCAACAAGCACAAAACGCTCCCCTTCTTCAGGAGAGACCTGCTGATTGTAGGTGGCACTCATCATGGACTGTGTGGCATCAACCCACTCGCTGCTACGATGCATCCTCGTGGTGACCCATGTTTCGTCGATGTATACCACCTTTCTCCCCTCCATCCGATATTCATTAAGTGCTCGGAGAGTGCGAATGCGCCAGCGCACTATATCAAGAGTTTTCTTTTTGACATACATTTTCCGTTGTGTGGTCTTATAGCAGAACC
>NC_061107.1:39080131-39117631 GCF_015104395.2 Macrobrachium nipponense | reverse complement strand
TTTTTCTTAAAGAGTCATTAACCTATCAGCTTATACCGAGGAAATATTTTAGATAAAAAACCGATGTTAAAAACACTTCTTTATATTTCAAAAGTAGTCTTAAACTCGGGGTATATATTATTATATATTGCTACTTTCAAAATGCATGTTTCCCCTCTTTGAAATGTCATGTAAGATTGTGCAACATTTTTTCAGATTCCCAGATAGCTTAGAATAGGATGTTTTAAGATGTGTGTTCAGATTTTGCATTACATGTTATAAAAGAATATATATATAACGTAAAAAGAGAGAGATTTTTACTTTGTCTTTTCGAAACTACGAATGTTTAACTTTTATGTCGACACTTTAAGATTAGAGGGTCTGCGAGATCCGTTTTCTTTCCTAAGTCTGTCAACGCTTGTGATAGTGAGAGAATTGAGTCTTGCGTTGTTATCAAAACATGTCAATCTTAATTGTCGCTCAGCCTCCGTTTTCATCGAGTCGAGTACGTGTCTTTTTTTTAACAGACTCGTCTTGTACGTGTATGTCTTTGTCAAGTCCCACATGGGAATTGCACATTTTGTATGTGAGATTGCATCAGATTCGAACTTTCTGGAAGCTTTCGTGGCAAGAACGTTTTTGACATCTGCCCTCTCCAGCTTCTGTAAAGGAAGAGATTTCATAAAATCATAGAACCTCGAGGCGGTTAGATCGCTCTCGCTCTCTCTCTCTTTCTCTCTCTCTCTCCCTCGACATCATTGAGATTATATTAACGTAACGTAAATTGGTCACTCGTAACTTGTGAGAATTTCATATTTGATATTTCTTAGAGTTTATTTAGTGTTATTTAGTTTCATTTGTGGAATCTGAACAAACATGATTTCGTAACGACGCCTAGTTTTTGTGAAATTGTGTAAGACAATACTGCAGCAGAGAAAGAAGTTGGTATACCAAAAAGGTAAAGTGTGTTATATTTTTATTAGTTGCAACTAATAACTAAAAGTTAATGGGAAAAGTGTTTGGTTAACTAATAACTAATAACGGATAGGAATTGTGTTTAACTAATAATGGATAGGGAGTGTGGTTAACTAATAATTGTTAGGAACTGTGGTTAACTAATAACAGATGTTGTTGTGGAAGGTTTTGGTAAAAACTGTTGGTTACAGGGTTTTGAGTGAAAAGATTTACACTTTTACACATTGCTGATTTTTTTGTGTTTGTGTTTGTTCCATTGTTTGTGCACTATTTCATTTTCTTATTGAAGTGTGTCTTTTCATTTATATTTTCATTTGCATTCACAATTTCATTGACTTAGTTATTTTCATTGCTTAATCATTGCACATTTAATTAAATTAACATTTATGAATTAATTTGCATTTACTTAGAATTCTTTTCAAGTTTTATTGTTGTTTAGCACTTGTGAATTAATTTTCCAAATTTCAACAATTATTGCCTAACACTTTGAATTTTGATTGAATTAATTTTCTTGAATTTTGTGATAAATTAATTTTTGATTTAATTTTTGTTAGTTTGATTCAAGAATTAATTAAACCTTACTTTGTTTTCAAGTAACAGTAATTTTCCCTGATATTGTGAATTTCACTTAGAAATTTTGAATTTAATAATAAATTTTTGTATTTAAAATTTTCATAAGTATTTTCATTTATACCAGTATATTTAATTATGATTATATTTATGTTAGGTAGAAACATAGAGTGGTAATTGATTTGCTTTCCTTCAATTTATTTGAAGTGACTTAGAACCAGGGAAGTACTTAGACTCCTGAAATCCGGGAAATACTTAGAGTTTTAAAGTTGTTGATGGAGTGATGCCCTTTAAATAATTTAATTACTTACAAGATTACCTCACACCTGTTTTGATGAACTTAGTTCATTGATTTTCTGCAATACTGGTAAGATTGTTAAGGGGATCACTGTTGCCTTTAGAGTATTCAGTCGTTTTAAACTGTTATGAGGGTTTCAGGTGTCTGGCTTTTGGTGAGGTAATATTTGATGAATGGTAACCAGATACTTGGCACTTCGTAACATTGTTAAATGGTGCCCAGAGACCTGGGAAAGCAGATTTCATTATCACTCTAGAATATACTGGTGGTGTTGGGATATATTTTGTTAGAAGAGTGACCATATAGTTTTTGTTTTGCATTTATTGTATTGAATTGTAAGTTGATAACTTAGAGGAAAATGGCTCAGTTCAATGTTCAGGAATTTTTAGCAGCCCCTTCCATCCAAGTTTTGTCTAAAACCACTCTGACTAGAGCACAGTGGAGCGCTTTAGCAGAGGCATGTGGTGGTTATGTGTCTACTAGTATGGTAAGGGCACAAATAAAATGTATTGCTATGGAATTATTGATAAACTCTGGTAGAATAACTGATGTTAACGAATGAGTTAGAATTGGCTGCAAGCGTTTGTTGAATGTAGCCCACGTTGCTGATCTCATAAATAAGCAAGCAGAAAAGAAAGAGAAAAGTGATGCAGAGTTAGAGCTTAGACGCATTGCAAGCAGAAGAGAATTTGATTAAGCTAAAGCCCTGCTTGCTAAAAGAGAGAGAATGCAGGCTGAAAGAGAAAGAATAGACAGGGAAAAACAAGAAAGAAGAGAAAGAGAAGAAGAAAAAGCGGCAGAAGAGGAAAGAGAAATCGCAAGACATGAAAGGGAAATGGAATTAATAAAAGCTAGATCCACATTACCGTCTAACCCTAACCAAGGTAATCAAGACCCTGTATTTGATGTAGTGAGAGTACAGAAGTTAATCCCTAAGTTTACTGAAGAAGCTCCAGATGAGTTTTTTTATCACTTTGAGAAAGTGGCTTCAGGTATGGGATGGCCAGAGGATAAATGGTCAGTTTTGCTACAAAGTATCTTAATTGGTAAAGGAGAAGTGCTTATCTAGCTTTAAAACAGCTGATCATTGTAAAGACTAACAAGGTACTTAAACACAGTGTGCTACAAGTTTACCAGATGACCCCAGAGTACTACAATGAGAGATTCAGAAATTTAAGAAAAGATGAGAAGGGAACATTCTTCGATTATGCTTACAAAGTGAGAAGGTGTTTCAAACGTTGGGTAGAAGCTGCTAAGTTAAAAACTTTGATGAGTTAGAAGAGTTACTTGTTCCTTGAACAGTATCTTAAGGGAATTCCTGAACATATAAGAGCTTATTTAAGAGAGAGAGAGAGAAGTGAAGAAACTTGACAAAGCTGCTACACTTGGTGAAGATTGCAATATAATCAGTAGTAAACGTAATTACAATTTAAAGTACCAGAGTCAACAACGCCCAGGTTTTAAGTCTTATCCAAATAACAAGAACAAATTTAATGGGAAACCTACGAGTGATACTACTAAGAGTACACAAGGTAATACAACTCAGCAAACTAATGTGAAATCCTCATCCAGTTTTTCAAGACAGTTACTGAAACCTAATGTTGTCTGTTTCAAGTGTGGAAGAGTAGGACACTACAGTCAAGAGTGTTACCGGAATCAACAGCAGTCAAAACCAGTTGGTCAAGTTGTAAAAGGTGACCAGGTGAAACAAACTATGAAGAGCAGTGTGGGAAAGAATCAGACTCCAGAGAAGAATGAAACTAAACAAGCTGAATGTTTAGCAACCAGTGGAAATGTTACCTCAAGCAGTGAGTGGCTAAGCAGTGTGGAGGCTTTTAAGCCATATATCTATGAGGGTATGCTGTCAACATAAGAAGGAAGTATGCAGGTACCAGTCAAGATATTACGTGATACAGGGAGTAACCATAGTGTGGTAGTACGTGGTTCTCCCCCTCAGTTGGAGAAGAGTCTCACAGGAGATTCAGTTATTTTGAAGGGTATAGGAGGAGAGGAAGTAACCCCTATATGCCGCTTACACCTGTCATGTGAATTGCTGACAGAGAGTGTTGATTTTGCTGTAAAGTTCTCACTGGCTGTGGAAGGTATACATGTTCTGTTGGGGAATGAAGTTGGTGGTGTGCCATTTATTCCTTGTCCTGTAGTGACAGACAAACCATTGAGGATTAGTCCTACAGTAGAGTTGGAGAAGAATAACCCCCACCTGTTTCCTAATTGTATAACTACCACAAGTGAAGAAACTGAGGATTTACACACCAAAAAAGGATCATGTGAAGGATCTTTGTGCTTAGAAGAATTGTTCCAGGGAAGTGAAGTTTCCCATAGTGCTGACCAAGAAGAAATTTCCGAAGAAGATGAAGAAGATGACGACGACGAAGAAGAAGAACCTGATGTTCCTGAAGAGACTCTGAGTAGTCAAAGTGTTACTGAAGACAGTAGTGAAACTACAGTAGCTGAGTTAGCAGATATTGAAAATTCAACCCTTGAAGTTGGTCAAGTGACAAGGGAGAAGCTGATGGACTTGCAGAAGAAGGATGCATCGTTAACTGATTTGTTCTTCAGAGTTGTTGATTGAGAAGAGATGCAACAAACTCCTACCTGTTATTATCTGAAGGAAGGTTTACTGATGAGGAAGTATAGACCTACAGATATACCAGGAGATGCTCTATGGGGCGAATATCATCAAATTTTGATTCCATATCCATTGAGAAAGCAAGTGGTTGCAGTAGCTCATGAGTCTGGACATATGGGAATCAGGAAGACTGTGGAGAAGATCATGAAATATTTTTTCTGGCTTGGACTTCACAAAGATGTTAGCAGGTTTTGTTGTGAGTGTCATACCTGCCAGATAGCTGGAAAACCGAATGAAACCATCAAGAAAACCCCCTTACAACCTATAGAAGTTAGAGGAGAACCCTTTAGCAAAGTGATTATAGATATGGTTGGACCGCTGCCGAAGACAAAGAAAGGAAATGAGTATTTGTTGACATTAATGTGTCCTGTGACAAGATATCCAGAAGCAATCCCTGTTAGAAACATATCTGCCAAGATAGTTGCTGAAAAACTTGTGGAGTTTTTCTCAAAGTTTGGAATACCAGAAATAGTACAAAGTGACAGAGGAGCAAACTTTACTTCAAAGTTATTCCACTGATTGTGATTGAAATTTGTTAGGAGTGAAACAACAGCTTATCCACACTGCCTATCATCCAGAAAACTCAAGGTGCCTTGGAAAGGTTCCACCAGACATTGAAAAGTATGCTGACAAAGTATGGTTCTGAGTCAGGAAGAGAATGGGATGTTGGTTTACCATTAATGTTGTTTGAAATTAGGGATGCTTACCAAGAAAGTATGGGATGTTCACCTAATGAGATGATTTTTGGAAGAGAAGTTAGAGGACCATTGAGATTCTTGCAGAAAATTGGGAAGAAAAAAAAATACAAAAGGAAAGCCAAGGAGAGTATGTGAAGAATTTAAGGAAAAGGTTGAAAGAGATTAGAAAATTCTCTTTAGAAAACTTGTAAAAATTAGTCAAGAGAAAATGAAAAGGAGATTTGATGCTAATAAGGGCTAAGCTAAGAAGTTTTAGGTTGGTGGCCAAACAAGGTTGTTAGTGTTCCTTACCTGTCAAGAGAATTTCCCTCCCCTCACTCTAAAATTTGTCAAGGACTTCCAGATGTTCAAGAATCCTTTGGAGAAGGTTAAAAATAAAAGCCATTTTCAACTTCAAGACCCAGTAACTTCAAGCTTCAGACTTTGACAAGAAATTTGTGATACAAGTTGATTCGTCAGACTGTGGTGTTGGAGCTGTTCTACTTCAAGAAGATGAAAATAATATCTACCATCCTGTGTGTTTCATGTCTACAAAACTGAAAAAAAACACCAGAAAGTATATTCGACAATTGAAAAGGAAACTTTAGCCTTAATCACCGCATTGAAAAAATTTGAAGTGTATGTGAATAGACCTAGGAATGAAGAAATTTTAGTGTTGTCTGATCACAATCCACTATAATTTATCCAGAAAATGAAAAATCATAATCAAAGACTGACCAGGTGGTCTTTGTGCCTGCAACAGTATAACTTAAGAGTGCAGCACATTAGTGGCAAAAACAATGTAGTTGCTGATTATTTATCTCGTTGCGAATCGTTGGATTCAACACCGTGATAAAAAATCTTCTGGGGGGAGGTATATTATATATTGCTACTTTCAAAATGCATGTTTCCCCTCTTTGAAATGTCATGTAAGATTATGCAACATTTATTTCAGATTCCTAGATAACTTAGAATAGGATGTTCAGATTTCGCATTACGTGTTATAAAAGAATATATATATAACGTAAAAAGAGAGAGATTTTTACTTTGTCTTTTCGAAACTACGAATGTTTAACTTTTATGTCGACACTTTAAGATTAGAGGGTCTGAGAGATCCGTTTGCTTTCCTAAATCTGTCAATGCATGTGATAGCGAGATAATTGAGTCTTGCGTTGTTATCAAAACATGTCAATCTTAATTGTCGCTCAGCCTCCGTTTCGATCGAGTCGAGTACGTGTCTTTTTTTTAACAGACTCGTCTTGTACGTGTATGTCTTTGTCAAGTCCCACGTGGGAATTGCACATTTTGTATGTGAGATTGCATCAGATTCGAACTTTCTGGAAGCTTTCGTGGCAAGAACGTTTTTGACATCTGCCCTCTCCAGCTTCCGTAAAGGAAGAGATTTCATAAAATCATAGAACCTCGAGGCGGTTAGATCGCTCTCGCTCTCTCTCCCTTTCTCTCTCTCTCTCCCTCGACATCATTTAGATTATATTAACGTAACATAAATTGGTCACTCGTAACTTGTGAGAATTTCATATTTGATATTTCTTAGAGTTTATTTAGTGTTATTTAGTTTCTTTTGTGGAATCTGAACAAACATGATTTCGTAACGGTGCCAGGTTTTTGTGAAATTGTGTAAGACAAGACTGCAGCAGAGAAAGAAGTTGGTATACCAAAAAGGTAAAGTGTGTTATATTTTTATTAGTTGCAACTAATAACTAAAGTTAATGGAAAAGTGTTTGGTTAACTAATAACTAATAACGGATAGGAATTGTAACTAATAATGGATAGGAATTGTGGTTAACTAATAAGTGGAAATAGGGAGTGGTGGTTTAACTCAATATTGATAGGAACTGTGGTTAATAACTAATAACAGATGGTTGTGAAGGTTTGGTAAAAACTGTTTTGGTTACAGGGTTTTGGAGTGAAAGATTTACACTTTTTACACTTGTTGCTGATTTTTTTGTTTTGTTTGTTTGTTTGTTCCATTTTTTGTTGGGTGCAACTATTTCATTTTCTTATTGAAGTGTTTGTCTTTTGCATTTATATTTTATTTTCATTTGGCATTACACAATTTCATTGACTTTAGTTTATTTTCAATTGCGTTAATCCATTGCACCAGTTATTAAATTTTAAAATTAAACATTTATGAATTAACTTTGCATTTGCTTAGAATTCTTTTCAAAAAGTTTTTTGTACTTGTTTAGCCTTTAGCACTTGTAATTAATTTCGAAATTTTCAATTATTGCCTAAAGCACTTTTTGAATTTTGATTGAATTAATTTTCTTGAATTTTGTGATAAATTATTTTGATTTTAACTTTTGTTTAGTTTTGCTTACAATGAATTAATTAAACACTTTTAACTTTGTTTTCAAGTAACAGTAATTTGCCCCTGATATTTTTTGTTTTTTTTTGAAAAATTTTTTTTTTCCCCCCCGACCACCTTTTTTTTAAGGGCAAAATTTTTGTTTTTGGGGAAATTTTAAACTAAAAATTGGAAAATTTTTTTTTTTGTTTTTAAAATTTAAAATTTTTGAAAAAATTTTTTTTATAAGTTTTTTTCAAAAAGGGGTTTTTTTTTTTTTTTTTTTTTTTTTTTTTTGTTTTTTTTTTTTTTTTTTTTTTTACCGGGTTTTTTTACCCCAATTTTTATTTAATTTATTAAAAAAATGATTATATTTATGTTATGTTAGAAACATATAGGGAGTGGGTAATTGATTTGCTTTGCCTTCAATTTTTTTATTTATTGAAAGTGACTTAGAACCAGTGAAGTACTTAGACTTCTGAAATCCGGGGAAATACTTTTTTAGACCAGTTTTTTTTTTGTTTTTAAGTTTTTTTTTTTGTTGGAAATGGGGAGTGATGCCCTTTAAATAATTTAATTACTTCAAGAATTACCTTCCTCAACCTGTTTTGATGAACTTAGTTCCTGATTTTCTTCTGTCTGCAATACTGGTTAAGTGTTAAGGGATTCACTGTTGCCTTTATAGTATTCAGTTCGTTTGGAAAAAACTGTTTATGAGGGGTTCAGGGGTGTCTGGCTTTTGGTGAAGGTTAATATTTGTTTTATGAATGGTAACTAAGATTACTTGGCTCTGTCGTAACAATTTAATATATATTGATATATCTATTCGATATATAATATAATATTATAATAGTATTATCTATAATCTCTATATATAAATATAGTATCATTCTTTGAGTTTAGTTATTAACCAATTGACTTTATCGTATTTTATTAATGATTAAAAAACACCAACTATAAATATGTATCATGAAATAAACATACGACCTTGTTGAGATTTTAATGTCAGTCGCCATTTAATCTACAACGATAACTTTAAAGGAAAGAGTAATTAACGATTGCTACCACTAATTTTAAAATTTTAAATAGACTTCTCTGAAGATTGGTCCTTCATTTTTTCTTAAAGAGTCTTAACTTATCAAGCTTATACCGAGGAAATATTTTGCGCTAAAAAAAGCCGTTTGTTCAAGTCTTAAACTCGGGGTATACACACAACACACAAACACTCCACATACACATTTTGTATATATATATAAATTTGTTTGTATGATATAATATCTATATATGTATTAATATTATATATTATATATATATATCATCTTATATATATAATATAGTATCCACTGAGGCAGGTAGTTTTTATGCTGGCGATTTATGCAGGTGGTGAACGAACTGGTCGATGGCTGACTAATTGCTAGTCTATGAAAGAGTTCGCATCCTGAGAATGGAATAATCGGGATTTCTATGTCCATTAACCCTCGGCCCGAAGCCAATGGGCCTTGTGGTTTGTGGTCGGTGGGCAAGAATACACAGTCCTTACTTACCGTCCCGCATGCCCGGAATCTTGATGATCAGTTGTTGGTAATTATTGTGGTGTGTGGCTGAATCTCTCATCAAGGACGATCCTGAGACTTTCCTTTCGGGTGTCACGGTCCTGTTTATATGAGTACCTATGTTTCTCACTATGCATCTTCTTGAAGATAAAATGTGTGAAAATATGACATTCACTTGATCTTTTGTGAAAAGCTCATTTGAGTGGTGCTACCATATCTTGGCGGCAAATGGATGCTACATGGCTATTGAAAATGAGTACCGTATGTATGAATACTTTTTGCCCTTTTTATTAACATTACTTTTTCTACCATTTCAGTGAGTACCTTTTTGGTGTATATCATGATAGGCATTTGTATTTTGTGTCCCACATGCATTTTTTGGTGCTATGTGTACTAGAATTTAGTAGAGATATTTGTACGTCTTTACCAAGCATTCTCAATGATTCCTATTGGTAAGACTTCGGAGAAGAATGTTTCATGGGTGTCAAAGAAACTTATTCGAAATGGGTGTCAATTTTTACGGTAGTACAGGATAATGACAGTTTTAAGTGATTTACTTATTAATGGGCATGTTGTCGAAACGTTTAGAAAAAATTTTCTCATTAACTATATAAGGAATTATATGTATGAATACTGATATGACTTTTGATGAGAGCTTTAGTGTGACCAAATTTTTCAGTCCTAGATATGTTCTCGTGACTCCGTTTTCTTTCATCTAATTTTCAGTCAGAATTTTGTGGGCTTATTTTATTTCTTGAACCCAGGAATAAAAAGCTTTCGGTTAGACGTAATTTTGTCTTATAAAGAACTTTTTTTTATTTAACGACCTTATGTTTTATTTGAGAGGCTGATAATAGAAGAGAGCATAGAAGAAGAGAAGACCGAAGAACTTTTCCAGGTTCATTAACATAGCCAACTAGGGTTCTTTCGAAAGGCAGTTGAGTATTGTTTTTACCACCTTACATACTTTACACACAGGCGCCAACACCCACCCCCTATACACACACCATATATATCTGTAATTAAATAAGAGCTGATAATATGTATCGTTTGTGACATTTCTTGATAAGAATGTTGCGAAATGAATTCACCTTTAACTTCCCATGGGAGACAGAGTCCTGAAGGCAACGACCTACGGAAAGCGGATAAATCATTTCTGGGATGGTATATGTTAAAGATGCTTACGTAAGCGGGTCAATGTTCGTTTCTGTGGGTATGGTGAATTTGTGAGGGTCTTGATCAAGGTGCCTTAGAAAACCTGGCTGCGAACCAGTTACCGATGAGTGGTGAGTTTCATGTGTAACGTGTGCGCCTCTTCCGTTCATAATGGCAATTTTTTAGCCAAAACTATTGGGTAAGACCTTACAGAAGGGATGTCTGTATATATTTATATTTATATAATATATATATCAAATATATATCTATATATATCTAAGTAATATATATTCTGATATATTATCTATTATATATATGTAATATTAGTATATATTAATAATTATATAAACATTATATATAAAGATTTATATTATTAAATTATAATATTAATCTATATATGATAATATAAATAATATAATATAATCATCTTATATATATAGATATATATATTATATAGTATTAATATATATAATCAGTAATATAGTAAATATATAGTAAATAAGATATCTTATAATAATATTATAATCAGAATTAGTAGTATATATATTATATGTATATATATATATATATATATATATATATTCTTATAATATAAGTATCATATATGTATACTATGTATTTATGTATTATTTTATATCTTTCTATTTAAATTATATATATTAGTATAATCTTATATATATTATATTATAAATAATATATATACTATATATATGTATATATATATATATATATATTATATGTATATATATAATATATATATAATATATATACTATCTTTAATTTATTAGATATATGATTTTGAAAGAATGTTTAAACTCTTGTAAAGCACGCAGTTGTGCAATCATGGAAAAATTCAAATGAAATGAACAAGCTCGGTCCGGAACAACCCTCCCTTCTTTCCTTTCCCACGAATTCGAATTCAAAATGGTAAAAAAGTACTCGGATGAAAAAGACAATCATAGATAGTCGTGGTTACCTTTCTCTCGAATCTAACCTGACCTTAACCTTATGAATAATTGTGCACAATTAAAACTGTTTTTTTAATTATGTACTCCTATGACACGTTCATGATGGTTTGATCAAATATCAAAGTGGACTAGGGTTTTTTTTTTTTTTTTCTTTACTTTCCAAAATCTTGGAATACTCGTCTAAGTAGCCACAATATATGCTAGACAGCCCAAGGCCTTTTCAATATTTTCTTATCTACATATGGATCTGCCATGATTTTCCTTGTGTCATTATTTCTGACTCTATAGTACCTGAGGCAAAATTTTCTTCTTAAAGCTTTCATTGTAATTCGAAGAATCTTGGGGGGGGGGGGAAACAGTGTCAGTTATCACTGTGAAGGTGTCCAGAGCGTCTCCGGGTGACACCAGACCGTGGCCGTTTCTTGCTTGTCAAAATTGAATCATTTTATGATTTTTTCAGAAAATACCGTATGTGTTTGTCAGAACTGTCATTACTAATGTATGTAGAGCATTATGAGCTCTCTAACCATATGCATTACAAACTTCTTGCTAAAATGTGTATAGAATTGATAACCATTCTCCAGGTGTGAAAAAACACATTGCTTTCCTTTAATGTCAAATTGTACTTTTCCGCTTACTAGCGTTATTGAACTTGTCAGATATTTTGTGTTCATAAATCAGAATACCTTAAAACTGTCAAATATTCTATTCGCCACCTCTTTATAATCATACTAAGATCATTGACATATCAATTCGTGATTGTTAATAAAACGTATTAGGTGTACATTATCAGCACACTGCTGGAAACTCAATTATTTTGATATATCAGAACTTAGAATTCCAACGTAATATGTATGCATTATATAGTTCAATTTGGAACTACTCCGCAATAGTCACTCTATAGGTTGATTCTTAAATAATGAATGTCGTATCAGAAAGGAGACATATTGTCATTAACATTCATCAGTTTCACTGATATTTGCCTCGTTCGAATAATACGATCCAGGATGGAATATTTATCATTCCATTATTTGTTACGCCCCATTAAGGCAAATTGGGTAGGAATGGCGTTCCTGGTAATATGAAATCTCTCTCTCTCTCCGTCCTCTGTCTCTCTCCTCTCCATCTCTCTCTCTCTCTTCTATATAATATATATATATATATATATATATATATATATATATTATAATATATATATATACTATATTAATATATATATATATATACACGCCATATATAATATATATATATATATAATATCGATTGTAATATATTATAATGACTGGTTAAAAATGTTCTGGTAAGCAACAGATAATTTTCCATCTAATAAAAGGAGCCCATAAAACCAAAATAAAATAGAGAAAAAAGTACTTATTTTTTTTTTAATTTCAGAGACTGCTGTCCTCCCTCCTTTCAGGTAAAGAATGAGGGATGGAGACATCAGTCTCTGAAATATAGGTACTTTTTTTTCTCTTATTTTATTTTGGTGTTTTTATGGGCTCCTTTTATTAGCTATATATATATATATATATATTTATATATAGTATATATATATTATATCTATATCTAGATATCTAATTATATATTATATTTATTTAGATATTTGTATATACATATATATATATAGTATTTCTAAGTCTATTTTATATATATATTATATATCTATATATCTATTTATAATAAGTTCTTTATTTGTATATTCCCCATGATATTTTTGTATCTATTGGTTATATGTATATACGTCTATATTTATCTATTTGTATCTTACATCTCTATATACTCTCTTCTTTTTATCCTATTTATAGTATATTGCATATCTCTATATATCATTCATATATTATACGTTCTAGATCTAGTATATAATCATCATATAATCTCGTCTCTCTATATCTCTATCTCTATCTATCTATAATATATATACTACTAATATGATATTCTATATATTATCTATGTTCTGTCATATCGTATAATATCTATAGTCGGATAGAATATATCTCTATTGTAAATATACATATAATATCTCTATAGTCTAGATCTATTATATCTCTATCTCTATAATGCTCTCTCTTTGTTATCCCTTTATATCTTTTGTATTACATATAATATCACGATTACTATCATATCTATATAGTCTATATATATATAATTACTAGTCTCCTACATATCTGATATTCTCTATTTGTCATATAATATACTTAAATATATTATACTATATATATCTTATCTCTATATATCTATCCTATCTATATCTATATATTTTCTAGTCTTTGTATATACCATCTTCTTCTATATTATATCTCTCTATATATTCTCTATGTATTATCTATATTCTATCTAATATGCTCATAGTATATGTATGTATAGTATACTCTATTTCCTTATTTGTCTATGTGTATATCTCTTATACTATATATCTATTATCTATATATCCATCTATTATAGATATTCTATATGTATCTCTCTGTAGGTGGTGTGTGTGTGTTATATCTCTGTATGTATATTCTCTATATATATATATATCTTCTCTAATCTCGTCTCTATCTCTATATCTTATCTCTACATCTCTCTCTATATCTATATGTATCTATCTCTCTATCTATACTAATGTGTTGTGTGTGGGTGTGTATATGTATATATCTTATATTAATCATATCTTTCTCTAGTCTCTCTCTCGTCTCTCTATCTAATCTATCTACTCTATCTATCTCTCTATCTGTGTGTTATCTCTGTATCTTCTATCTGCTCTCTCTCTGTTGGTGTGTGTGTATCTTATCTATCTCTATATTTATTCTCTTATCTCTCTTCTCTATCTCTCCTCTCTCCTACTCTCCTTCTATCTCTATAATATCTCTACATCTGTGTGTATATTTATTCTCTCTCTCTTCCTCTTCTATCTCTCTTCTCTCGTAATATATCTCTTATAGGACATTTTTTATTCTTTCTCTCTTCATTTCTTCTCTATTTCTTGTTATCTATATATCTTATCTCTACTATCTCTCTTCTATATCTCCTATCGGTCTCTCTCCTCCTATCTATAACTCCCATATCTAATTATGTTATACCATATTCTATCCTGTCTCTGTGGGTCTTCTCTCTCTCTATCTCATCTATCTGTCTTCTCTCTCTCTCTCCTCTTTCTCCTCTCGGTATCTACGTCTTCTACTGTCTCTCCATCTCTTGTCTCTCTCGATCTCTCTTCTCTCTACTACTATGCTCTCGCTCTATCGTCTCTCTCTATTTCATGTCTTTCTCTCTCCTCTGCTCTCTCTGTCCTGTCTCTTCTCTCTCTCTCTCCCTCCTGTCTCTCTCTGTCTTCTTCTCTGTCTGTCTAGCTCTCCTCCTCTATATTATCGATCCTCTCCTAGCTACCTGTCTTCCGTTCTATTCTCTGTCTCTAAACCCTGGGTGTTTTTGAAATTAAGAGACCCCCCTCCTCTACTGCTCTGAAATTGTCTGGACTGCAAAAAATCTTTCGAACAGGTCTTTCTTTAAGTTTCTCCCTCTGAGTGATTTTCTCTTTTGTTTTGCCTTCCTCTGCCTGTACCTCTGCCTCATTCTTGAGGGGTCTGATTCAGTAACTCTCTCTGCCTATACCTCTCCTTTTCTGAGCTCTTCAGTCTCTTCTCTTTGTCCAGGTCATTGAGGCTTGGTCTACCATCATCTGTTTCTCTGTGCGTGCTTCTCTCTCTTCTTTTCAGCTACTAACCAATGTTTTTCTCTTCTCATTAATTCTCTTGACAAGAAGAAATTCGATACCTCTGCTTTCTAAGCTCCTCCCCCCTTTGGGTCAGTTTTGCCCTGAAACCGCCGGCCCCCCCCTTGCCTTCCATTCCTCCCCTGCCCTATGCTGTGAGCCCCCCGCCCCCTTCCTTTCGCCCCAGGATGCTTTTTCATTTTCAGGTTTCTCTTTCTGGCGTAATTTACCTCCTTTGTGTAAGCCACAGTTTCCATCTGACCGTGTTCACACCCATTCCATGACTTCGGGTTGGGGAGGGGTGGGGGTGGGAGTTTGAGGGGGGGGCAGGGGGGGTGGGGGGGGGGGGGGGGGGGGTGGGGGGGGGTGGTGGGGGGCTGGCCGTGGGTGTCAGGTCGGGGGGGGGGGGGGGGGGGGGGGGGCCCTTTTGTGCGGGCCCGGTTCCGGGTTGGGGTTGCTGGGGGGGGGGGGTTTGGTAGGGGTGGGGGGGGGGGGGGGGGGCGGCTTGTGGGGTCTGGTGGGGGGGGGTGGGGGCTCCATCAATGGGTGGGGGGGGGGGGGGGGGGGGGGGTTTGGGGGGGACTGGGGGTGTGGTGCTTGGACGGGGGGGGGAGGGGGTGGGGGGGGGGTGGGTGGTCTTTGGGGGGAGGATGGACTGTAAGGGTGTTTTGGGTGGGGCGGTCTGTGGTTGGGGGGGGGGTTGTGGGGTTGGGGTACCTGGGGGGGAGGGGGGGGGGGGGGTGTGTGGGGGTATTGGGATGGGGAGGGGCTGGGGGGGGGGGGTTGGGGTGTGCCCTGGGGTTTTGGGTGGAGGGGGGGGGGGGGTAAAAGGGGGGGGGCCGGGTTGAAAGGAGGGTGGCCTTGGGGGGGAGGTGGGTGGGGTGGTGGTGGGGGGGGGGAAAGGTTTGGGGGGGGGGGGGGGGACTTGTTTGGGTTGGGGTGGTTGGGGGGGGGGGGTTGGGGGGGGGGGGTGGGACCATTTTCAGGGATCTTTGGGGGGGGGGGGAGGAAAGGGGGGTGGGGTGGGTGGGAGGGGGGGGGGGGGGGGGTTGTCCGGGGGGTCAGGGCGGGGGGGGGGGGGGGATTTCTTCGTGGTGGGGTGACTTGGGCGGGGGGGGGGGGGTGGGGGGGGGGGGGTTGGGGGGGGGGGGGTGGGGGTGGTACTTCCTTTTTGTTTCGATTTGATATCCACCATTAACCATTTGGCTATGAAACAGAGAAAAATTACCAAACATTCAGGATAATTCACAACTTGGCAATAGTGCACATCATCGCTGATATCATCCAACTTTGCTGCCCAAATGATGCCATTTTTATGATTGGGCTTCCTGTCTGATGTGGCAACATGGAGAAAGTCCGCTTTATCCCAATCTTTAAGAAATGAACCACAAAACCATGCACCGTTTTCTCTCTGTTGCTGAGTGATGTTGGCCTTGCTGATAACATGAAATAGCTAGATATACAGCACTATAACTTCTCTTCTTACCCCTTTTTCTTTCTAGTTCAAGCGCCAATTTACATAAAGACTTTCTTGGTCTACCCACTGCCTCAGCTATGATGTCTTTTGACTCCTGAGAAAGGACTTAAGGCCTTCCAAGATTCTCACACGTTTTGCAATGACAGTCATATGGATTTTTGTTCTAGTTTCTTTTAACAAAGGATTCATCTCTTTTAATGTATTTAGCTATCCAGGAACATGGAATGAAGGATGCGCCCGCATCCCTAGCCGCTCTGAAAGTTATAGCCCGGATTTGTCAATCAATCTGATTTCCTCCAATTCATTAGCCATGGCTGTATCTAACTCTGTCTATTCAGTCTGAAAATACATGAAATGTAAAATGGAAAATAGCTTAATAGAAACTTAAGATAATATACTTGGAGATAGGCTATAGGAGAAAATTTCATAATTGTGCATTTGTTCTTCAGAGGGGGGGTTCTAGTTTCGAAATACTCGATATATAAATATATATATATATATATATTATATATATATATATATATATGATATATATATATATATATATATATATATATATAGTGATTTGTATTTTCCATATTTTTGTATGTAATAAATATTATGGTGCGCCTCGCGTACGCTGATGCTTATATGTTAAAATTTTATTCGGAAATTAATTAGAATGTATCAGAAACATTTCATACATTAAAAAACACCTATTATTCAACATTTTGTGTAACATGAATATTTTTTTTCTATTTTATCAATATTCATGTATGCTTATAAAACTTCAACATAATATATTTCAATGTCTGGCAGTTTATGCCCCAGCACATAAATCCTATCATACGCAATCTAAGTTTGCACTTCGAAAAAAATTGGAACCCTTATGTCTTAAAGTTTATATGCTTAAATTCCTTTTTCTTTGATGTACTTCTTTTGCCCACGCTTATTTTTCATACTTGTCATAGTTTTGTGTGCTGCCATAATACTGGGTTTAGTCAAGACCACCAAGAATAGAAGGCCTGTTCGATGTGATGTCATGACGTGATGACGTCGACCCTGGTAGTCCGACTCTCCGACGCGATTGACTGGCAACTCACTTCCGACTCTCCTTCCCTTACATCACTTGGACACGAGGTATTTTCGTGGTTCTAATGTTTTATTTATGAAATGGAACATAAAACTTATATGGCATCATGAGGTAGCAAGCCATGGGTACATCTTGTGTCCTTTTTTTGGACGAACTTACTGTGGTAAGCAGATAAACTCAGCAATAAGTTCACTGCAACAGGTATTACCTATTTGACTTTTCTCTCTGGATGACTTTAGACTGCAATATAAATACAGTCTGCATTCTAGGTAGGAGTTGTGAGCAACAAGGTCAGGTACAATATAAAGAAAGACTGGTTTAGCCTACATTGAATTTTAGTAGGAATTCATGTCTACCAATGCTTAACAGAGTCGAATAGGTATAGGTTAGCCTAAGTTAAAGAACTCCCAGTGTAGTCTAGCTAGTGGTGGGGGAATAGGCAAGTTTCCATGGACAATAGTCAAAGGCATGGGACAAACCTTTTGGGCCTAGATGGGTTAGGGTGATAAAAAGTAGACTGGCATAGTATTCTAAGGGTTACAGGTTTAAAACAGGAGCCTATATTAGAAATTTGACTAACCTAACCTAACCTATCCTCATTGCATTACTAGGTTTCAGTGCTCATATATACACATAAAAATATTAAAAGACCATCTTTCTTCTTCCACAGGTAAAACTTCAGTGCAGATTAATGAAATGCCATACTTATGCCTCAATGCCCTACCTACAGTTAAGCCTAATTGTACAGTACATGCATTTTTCATGTCATTGAAGTACGTCAGTTAGGAGATCTAAAGATACCTACAGAGGTTCATGATGCAAATATCATAAAGCAAATATTCAATAACTCCAGAGAGCTGATACTGCTGAATGTATTTCTAACACTGCAATATATATTACATTGCTGTTATAAAACTATTATTTCATTTTGGCAATAATTTTAGCTCTAGCTATGACTGAATAAATTTGATTATTCATCAGAGCAGGTAATATTGTGTTTTTGTTATACCTATAGTTGTTCCCCACAAAGTTACTGTACCATCAGGAGAGTGTTTTTTTCAAACAGATCTGCCCAGCATCATAACAAAAGGACCTTATGTAAATTAAGAGTAAATGTAAATATTCATATAAACTATCATTAAAAGCATTATCTCCCTACACCATTGAGATTCAAAATGTTCATTTAGTTTTACAAATATCTAATGAATATATCGTTCAAGCTTTACTAACTTTTGGAAAAAATCACTCACTTTTTATTCAGAATGCAAATGTAAATATTTTACATTTGGTCGACAATCATGAATTTAAATGTTTAAATGTCAAAAGGTAAATAATAGATAAGTTGCCCAGTAAGTAATGAAGGTTATAGTACAGAAAAACAGAGAAATTAACAATATGGGTTTCTACTAACGTTTCATTGAGTAATTGTTGTTCAAGAAAAAAAATAACTATTGTAGCAGAGAAAGTTGTTAGAAAATTTAAATACCAAATAATGACTGTATGTAAGAGAGAATTATTTCATTCACATATAGTAGAAAGAACCATGTTTTTTTGTGATGTAAACCTATGCATTGCTGTTTATTCTTCGGTAGACTGTATTGTAACTAAACAAATTGTTTTGGTTCAGCATTTTATATTAGTCTTATAACTTGAGTTTCGAGTAAGTATTATTTGGTGTACGCTAATTAGTGTAGAAGAGAAAATAAGTAAATCAATAACTAGCAGACCAAAAATGATAGATTTTGGCGAGGGTTTGTTGATATTTCTTTCGTCTGGCAGCGTAGCCAGTGCTAGCAGCTCGGACTACCCGTGCTTACGTAACAAAACATCGAACAGGCCTTCTTTCTCGGTGGTCTTGGTTCTGTTCTCGTAACAAATAGTCAGTTCCTCTTAACATCTATTTGTTTTACTGAAAATTCAAACGCTCAATTCTTGCTTGCTTTAAAGTTTTCTAAAACAGTGTTGTATTCAGAAGACAGTATATATTTCTGACGATTGAATTGTATATCATGGACACATTTCGAACTAAAAAGCACACACACGCACACGCTCACTGTACCATTTTTATCCTGCGTGATTTATCATACAAACTAGAGCTGTCTAGATTTCCTTTCTTTCTCCTTCTGAACACTAAAGAATTTTGAGCGCTTTTTACAAACTTGTCGACTTTCATTTTTTCTACACTAGAAAGCTCTCACAAAAAAAAAAAAAAAAACATGTTCTTATACCTCTGGCGAGCTTTTTATCCTTTCTAAGCACTGCTTGCCCTTTTAGTTTATTAACCAAGAATCTTGAACCTTGAGTATTTTGTCATTATTTATACAGGGACCAATAGAAGACTTTCGAGTCCCATTTATTTATAACGAGACCCTTCAAAGAATCCTTGACTGTAGTGTAATGTTGATTTTTTTTTTATCATAAACTTTGTATTTAGGTATAGCGGCAGTATAACTCATCCAGTTCTCAGTTTTAATAAATTTTAAGGTTACTAAAAAAATTTACCATTATTATTCTCAGCAATTCTAATGAGCCTGGACTATATCCCTTTTTGCTGAGTTCCGTATATATATATATATATATATATATATATATATATATATATATATATATATATATATATATATATATATATATATATATATATAATATATATATTTACTGTTGACATGACTTGACCGGCCTGCTGATAGTAAAGCATTCAGCTCCTGAAACTATGAAACTATCATAACAGTTACTTTCTCTTTAAAATATAAAATGTCACCACTAACCTTAACCAATGCTCAGTTATCATTAGAATATGATGAAGAACCAATATGCCGATTTTGTATCCTGATCTCACTCTGTGGCTAGGCGTTATATAGGCAATGCTGTCATCAATGTTTCTTGTAATCTCTTTATCTTGTTTTCTTTTGCATAGAAAAAGGAGTTTTTGATAATGTGTAAATAATTATCCCTCTTCAGGAAACTTTTTATCTACACAAAGACAATGGTACTGGTAAAGTTAACTCTAAATCTTCAACTCTAGATTCAGTGAAATACCCTTTCTTGTCTGGAGAGGAAGAACTTACCTGGATCCTTATGGCGGAAGACATCACGCTTTGCACATTTGATAAAATCTGTTGCAACAGGGATCCTCCCTATCGAGCTAGAAGTTTTTCTTCTATGTATCTGTAAACAATTAGATGGCTTCCATGACAATATTGTTATTGATGAACATGAAATTCGAGACATTCGCTTTAAAATCCTTTGTGACTTAGCTTTGATTTTATTTATTTATTTATTTTTGCGTTCTTTTTATTCTGCGAAGATACGTTTGCTAACTTAGGTACTCCTCATTCATATGTGTTTTTTTCTTTCGTACTTCTTTTAAAGTTTCTATTTGCCTAATGATGTACTGAATAGTTAATTTTGCTTAATTTGAATAAATTGTCTTGTGTGAAAATACTTATCGTTTGCTAACTTAGGAAATACTACAGGGTAGTCCAAAAGTCTTCTTACACCTACTAAAAAGTACCAACTATAGAGGTACAAGTATTATAATAATACAAAATACATATCCTAGATTCAGTTTATTCAGTGTAAGAACAATAGAACGAAATAGGAACACTGAAACAATAGAAGAACAATAGAAATATATACTGGATTCAGTTTATTTGCTTTCAGCCATCTGAAATAAAAAGAATTAAACAATATTAGGACAAAAATGGTGAAAATTCAAATAATATTCAGGGGTAACAAGAATAAACCGAATCTAGGATCGTGTCCATTCATTTGAGCAAAGTTAAGTTGAGTGATGTCAGGTTCACCGAAGTCATATTTAGCGAAATTAAATTATGAGCATTTTGAGCGATGCCCATTAAGTGATGTCAGCTTGAGCAAACCTCAGACAGTTTTGAAAGATACTTTGAACGAAGTCGATTTGACGAAGTCAAATTGAGGAAAGTCATTTTAAATGAAACTATAATAAACAAAATACACTCGAAAAAGGTGATTGAAATTCAAATGAAATACTAGAACCATCTTTTTTTTTTTTTTTGCACATAAAAATAAATTATGAAACCTCTAGGAGAATACATACGAATATAATAGAAATATGTTTTCAGGGGGCAAAATAGACTACACTGAAATGGCACGGTAAGGTATAAATAACTGAGAAGGATGCAATACCCTTGTGATAGAAGCTAAACGTTTCAATGTTAAATGAGGAAAGTAACTGATATGATGTAAAAATTTTAAGAGACATTGGGGTTGTCTCTATTCCTTTTTCTTAGGTTTATGGAATTTGTGGGTCCTAGTTGGACGACTAGGTTATGTGCTCGCCTACCGATTCGGCAGTCGCGAGTTTGATTATCCGCTCGGCCAACGTGGAATCACTGGAATTTATTTCTGATGATTAGAAATTCATTTCTCGATATGTGGTTCGAATCACACAATCGGCTGTAGTTCTCGTTGCTAGGTAACCAACTGGTTCCTAGCCACGTAAAAATGTCTAATCCTTCGGGCCAGCTCTAGGAGAGTTGTTAACCAGCTCAGTGGTCTGGTTAATCCAAAATATACTTATGAAATGTAAGATGTAGGGTATCAGAGATAAGGCTGTAGATATAAGCGTAAAGCTATGGGGTAATATAATCACTTTTGCATGGAATATGAAGTCTTATGTATGTCTCCAAATGATAATTATAGGGGATAGTATAGTTCAAGATGATAAAGTAAAAAGAAAAGTAAGACAAAGTAAAGTTAAGGGGTCAAATGGAAATCAGATAGAGGGAGTAGTGAAAGTTAAGTGTGGGTGGTGGAAGAATGGAAAATGTGATTAATGCTGGTATTTTGGGAATAAATATAACAGATGATAGCAGGATCAGGAGAAGAGGTGAAGGAAAGGAGTGTGTATATATATATATGAAAACGGTCGAGAAGACAGTATTTTCAATGGAAGCCAAAAAAGAAATGTTGAACCCACTCTCCTTAGAGGAAGTGAAATGTTGGAGTTGAATATGAATGAAAGAAAGAAGATTTAAGGTATTGAAATCAATTGTTTACATAGCCTATGTTACATAAAAACTAAGAGAATGAGAGATACATATGTTATTGGTGTCAAAATAATCCCACTTAACTAAAAGGAGAGAACTCCTATCTGATAATGTGACCTACCTTTGTTGATTCCCATCGCCTGCCATCCCTGTAGCTAGCTAAAAGTCAATCATTAAATATTAGGCGAATTCAAAATCGCTATACGAAAATATGTTTATTTCCCAAAATAACTAACATGAAAAATGAAATTAAGAAATCCCAAAAAGATAACTAAAACACCATTAATCTTCTACATAATCATATTGGGTAAAATGAATTAAAGAATCCCAAAAAATCATTAAAGCACCATTACTGTCCTACATAACCATATTAGACAGAACTATCCCTGCTGTCAAAATAACTCTATGGGTCTCTGTCGAATAAATGTCATATTAAAGTCTAGAGAATTCATTTTTAGGTAGCAACAATCGAATCCATCTTGAAATAAAGAAACCACACCTATCAGACATCAGAAAAACCCAAGAAATGAAATGGATAAATGTCTTTTAAACACTTTATTTTCTGATGGATCTAGTGCCTTCCAGTTTTCTGGTCAACACCGACAGTCTTGTCTAATGAATCGATAAGGTCCCATACTGGGGTTACATCTGATTTCCTTCTTGCCTTCACGGACAAATGCACTTAAACCTACTAATGGACATACGAATGCGCGCTCGCCGGTATTACGACTAGTATCACTGATGTAACCACCATTTTTGCCCATATTATTTCCAATATCACTGCTGCTCTTCCCTTTATTAACCTCTGTACCCTCAGTTTCACTTGTATCCACATATGGAAAAAAAACACCTGTTATGCCACAAGTGCTTGTATGGACCGATATCCTGTGTCTCCTACATGCAGGATGGCCCAGCAAAAGTCTGTTGTCCAATGCAACTCCTTTTATCATAAAAAATTTTCTATCAGTATTCTATCCCCTAGGGCAAAAAGTATTCTTATAAAACCTAAGGTATTTAATCTATGGGCTTGCACATCACACACCATCTCTGTTGAGGGTTTCAAAGGGTATTAGGAGAACATGGACTGATACAGATTATGGTCTAACAATTTACGGTGGCCCTCATGTCAATGAAAACTGGGATCTTTACATCTCTCCGTTTCTGAGATGAACAAGACTCCCAAAAGTGATCTGCTCTTTTGCATATTCCACAATATTTGACTACATAATTTTTGTGTGTGCCCTGGTTTATTACAATTAAAACAAAGCAACTGATGATGTCCTTCATCCATTGATCCTCTCTTATATTTTACCTTTACACACAAATGAGGAGAATGAAACTCTGAGTCTCTCTGTGTTGTATTTCTTGGACCGGTCTCATTGAAAAATTTACTATCCACTGTGTGACATTTGGACATGCGTTTCTGAATTTGGGAATAAAGTAGTTCTTCATCTGATGTATGTTTAATCTTTTCCTTAAAGCTATTTACAATGGCGTCTGGGACGTCGTGTAGGAGCTGTGCGAAATAAATAAGTTTCTGTAAGTTGTCAAGTGAGATATTATCACCATTTACCCATGTGGCATTTTTCAAATTTTTTATCCATTCTCCCACTGAGTCAAAAAGTTTTGATCTGTACTCAATAAGGTTTTTATTACCTTTTCTATACTTGTAAAAATCTCTTAAATCCTTCATTATATCTCAGTGTTCCTTTGCTCCATAGGCTGCCCTCAGAAATGCTTGTAATTTGGTCCATGACCAGCATTTTGTGTATTGAAAACCATGGCAGCGGAAAGCTAAATCACCTTTATTGAAATCTAACAAGGCTTTTGCCTCTGTGAATGCCTCTGCATCATTTTTAATTCCCTTGGCGTTTAGGTAGTTATTCACCCCCTCAATAAAAGTTTGCACTGGTTTTGACAGAACACCATCAGCAATGCCCCTAAAGGGGCTAACTCCTGCACTTCTAGTCGTAATTTTATGTAACAAAGTATGATCACTGTTACCTGCTTCAGCCATTATTCCTTCTTTATAAGGACTCTTATAATTCAGGATTCGTCCCGACCTCAATATCATCGATTTATTTATCCCCACACAAACCACCAACACCAAAAGTAATAATATGTCAATCACCGATAAAAAAATTGCATGCACCAATTCCCAATAAACTGCTATTCCCAAGTAAATATCTCTCAACTCATTTCACGGCCAAGGTTATCAGTTGATCAAGTGTGTGTCATGCACCCAACGGAAAACAGGGAGACGAGAGAGAGAGAAAAAAAATGAGACGTGGATCCTCGCTTCACCCTCGGTATTTCCTGACTTTGCATTATCGTTGGCCAACACGTCGTGTCTATGTATTGCAGTTAACAGAAAAAAAGAAAAGTAATAGAAAAAATTAAATACGATTGTGAGCAAATTTTTGACCAACAAAAAGTAATAATAAAATGAAATATTTATTAATACTTGCGTCTTCATTAGGAACGGCACATTAGACATTATGGAGTTGTTTGTTTCTGCATTAGCGCGTATTTATATGATTACACTTGTGATCACGCGTAATTATTACACTGGTAATCCCCATAAGACAGTCCCACCATAATTATTATACCCTAATTTCCACTGCATTTACAACACTCGTCAAATCTACACACAATGAGCATTGCCACTGCCTTAGATGGCTGGCTGACTCTTTGACCACTCGAATTTCGCTGACTTCAACGCCTTTGTCAGCAGTAGAGGGACAGTTGCCAAAAATAAATAACTATAATCCCTATTTCTTAATATCTACCTCATCCCCTAACTCCTATATAATTCCCAGTCTCTCCAGAAACGTAACCCATAGGCCTAATTGCCCTTTACCGCTACCACCACTGTTATTGGCGTCAAAATGACCCCATTTAACTAAAAGGAGAGAACTCCTATCTGATAACATGACCTACCTTTGTTGATTCTCATCGCCTGCCATCCCTGTAGCTAGCTGAAAGTCAATCATTAAATCTTATGTGAATTCAAACTCTCGTTATAAGAAAATATAACCTTTATTTCCCAAAATACCCAACATGAAAAATGAAATAAAATGAAATAAAGAAATCCCAAAAAGATAATTAAAATACCATTACTCCTCTACGTAATCATATTCGATAAAATGAATGAAAGAATCCCAAAGATCATTAAAGCATCTTTACTGCCCTGCAAAACCATATTAGAAATAACTATCCCTGCTGTCAAAATAACCCTATGTGTCTCTATTGAATAAGTGTCATATTAAAGTCTAGAGAATTCATTTTTAGGTAGCAACAATTATTGAATCCATCCTGAAATAAAGGAACCACAATTATCAGACACTGGAAAAACCCAAGAAATAAAATTGATAAATGTTTTATCAATCTTTTTGCATTTCCCTTTCTAGATGCTGAAATCAATGTTAACGTATAAGTTTTTTTCAAAGTCTTTCTTTCACTTACCCTCTGATGGATCTTCTAGCGCCTTCCAGTTTTCGGGTCACCACCAACAGAGTCTTGTCTAATGAACTGATCAGGTTCCATACTGGGATTATATCAGACTTCCTTCTTTCCTACACTACACCTACTAATTGACATGCGAATGCATCCACGCTAATAGATGTACATACATTAATAGACTTACGAATGTACACATGTTAATGTCTTTTCTGTTTCGATCAGTTTTTCATCTTTAAGGTATCCTGAACCATATACTTATGAAAGCGATTCATAAAGCAAACGTAATTTTCTACCGACCCCCTCAAGACAAGACTGTGCGTTTTCCATTTCATGTGACTCTCTTGACTGCGTCAAAGGAATTCGATGATTCGCACATGTCTCAAACGCTATAGTTCATCAGATTTAAGCTGATAGATTGTTTACGTCCTTGAGAAAAACTCTGTTGCCATCTCTCTCTTAACCTTTAAATCGTCCCCTTCTTAAGTCCTCAGCCATCTCCCAGTGAGGCAATATTTGGGACAGTACTTAATGAAACTAACCGTATAAATCCTAATACGTAAACTTGATCCCCTCTCTATTTGGTTAGTTACTTTTGAGACTTTAATTTACTATTATTTATTTATTAACTTAAACCTTTAAACCTTTAAAGTTTTGGGGGGGGGGCTATATTTTCATATTTTCTTTGATGATATTTTTCATTAAAACGTAATAAATAAAAAAGTGCAAGTAATTTAACCATTTCGGATGTATTCCTTAAGATCTTTTCCTTAAATAAATCCTTGTCAGTAGAGTAACTTCTATTAATTTTTCTTATTATTATTTGAATTTTCTGTCTGCCATACTATCCATTTCCTAAACAAGTCTGTAATAATTTGCATTTCATTGCTCTTTATTTTAGGCTTTCCACTCATTTTCATTCATCAAGTTATGATTTACTTAAATTTCATTTCCTTTGTCATAGTATATTTTGTCTTTAAACCCAAACAGTATTCTGCCTTATTCTCTCTTGACTACAATTTCATTGATCCCCATTCTATTTGGTTATTACTTTTAAGGCTGTAATATTCTCTTATGTTTTTATAATCTATACCTTTTAAGTTTTACATATATTACACAGCATTTTAATTGAAAATGTTTTTTATTTAAAGTAAGAAAAATCTGGCATCACCATTCATTATTTCTTATGACATTTTCTTCTGAAAAATGTATGACATACAAATATGAAAACAGTGTAAAAAAGATTTATTATAACTCATAAATCTACCGCATGTAACAATTTTTACTTTTTGTAAGGTTGTTGCACATAAACTCATCATTGGGAGAGATATAATTTATGTACAATAATTATCAGAGCAATTGTAATAATATAATTATATACAAAATGTGCATTACGAAGAATCTTCGTCGTCAGATGATCTTACTTCAATAACGAACGAGTCAATATATTTATCAATACATATATCCTTTGCAGCAGGAGGTTTATGATCAGCCATTTTTCTTTTTTTTTTTCTTTTTGCCACATAAGTCTTTACATGGGCCCAAATCAGTTCTATGGGATTATATTCACAGTGATATGGAGGTAACCTAACCACTTGATGTCCGTTGTCGCGTGCCATTCTGTCTATAACGAAATCATTTCTAATTCCAGTAATTCACACTTGTTCAAATTATCACTTGGATTTGCACCCTTATTCTTTAGCCACTCCTTCATGACGTCTTTTTTCTCTACCATCGTCGGAGGTTTATCAATTCGTACGGAATGATATGAGGCGTTATCCAAAAGGATAGACGATGGCGGTGTTTGGAAGAAGTTGATACTTGAAACATTCTTCAAACATTTTAGAATTTATTTGATGGTGGTAATTACCATGATATTTTTTATTCAAACACTAATTCTGCATTTGGTACAAACCCTTCCTTAGAGCCAGCATGCAGAATTATGAGTCTTTTCCCTTATCCAGTCGGTGGTTTCACTCCCGTTGCTGTTTTTGCATTCTTATCCATCCAGCAATAATTCACTGTATAGTTTTGATTTGCCCAAGTTTCGTCTATGTATATCACTGAATCCCTCCCCTTCTCTCGAATCACTTTCATTTTATTTAGAAATTTTGTTCTTGCACTAACCACATCAGGCCGTTCTATAAGAAATTATTTTCCGTCCACTCTTCCGCATTTAAAACCTAGTTCTTTTAAAATTATGCGCAAAGATTCCTTGCTTCCACTAAATTCCGTATTTTCTTTAAACTCACATAAGATTTTTTCAGATTAGGTTTTTCTTCTCTGACATAGAAATTGAGAACAATTCTTCGCAAAGTACATTTATCAAAGGCGTCTATGTTTATCACAGGTTTTGACCTTTTCCGTTTCTTGTTGATGAACGGCGGAGTAGCATGAGACTCCATTGCCTCTTTGTAACAACGATGAATGGTAGCTTTGCTTAACTTTGTTGCTTCAGTGGCACGTAGAACTGCTCTGGACACGTCACGAAGTGAACCACCATTCAATTTTTCTGTGACGAAGCACTTATCAACGAAATAACCCATTCGGCGGGCTTTTCCTGGTAGATAACCGCTTGACTCTTCCATGATAAACCGTTTCACAGCGTGCTTTAGGTAGGAATGAATTAATTTCACTACTTACTATTGTTCTCGGTAACCTAAAGGAAGAAGTCATTCTTTTTGGCGTTAAAGTTCCCAGCTAGACCGGGCTGTGGGGCTTATCCAAAGGGTAGCTTAAGAGATAAGTCCTTTAAACTTCATGGTTTAATAGGCTTGGCCCACCTGCATATCGACTGTCAAAGGTAACAAGAAAAGTTTCAGCGTCTTTCGGAACAATATCAAGTTCATAAATGTGATTTTTCATTTTATTTACAAATAAAATTATAATCACAATATGTCAACGCGTAAGTTCAACAAAACATGCTAAAGACTTTAAACTACCCATTTATTGATTCTTGTGTTATATAGTAAGGTATTCAAAACTGGATACTGGTAGATGCGGCAACAGGGTTTCTTACCCAAAGAAGTAAGCAATCTCTCAGTTTAGATCTGTCGAACCATAACCCTCGAGGGTAGCCTTTTTTCGCCTCCAACTGCCTGTCACTCGCTATCTACCTTATTTGGATTTATTATATATCATATATATGTCTAGTGTTCATTCCCATTACACATAGGTGGTGAAAAGAAATGTTAGTTTTTTTGGAAATTATAAATGAGTGTTCCGTGAAGATTTCACCAATCATGACATACTATTTCATATATTTATTAAACCTTGCTCCATGCGTTTTCTACTTTTCTTCTTTCATTTCATAATATTCTATAATAAATTATAAATGAGTGTTCCGTGAAGATTTCACCAATCATGACATACTATTTCATATATTTATTAAACCTTGCTCCATACGTTTTCTACTTTTCTTCTTTCATTTCATAATATTCTATCTGGATCAGTTTCCTTAGAACAAAATTATTTAAATGTCGTTATATTATGATATGAACACCCCAGCAAATTTTGTCAATTTCTTAATGGGAAGTATAGTATTTGCAACAAATATACGTAACATATACAACAAAACGAAAAGCAGATGCATAAACAGCGGTATTAACAACCCACCACTATCGCAGAATATAAAATTTTTTGAATAACCTGATTTCGGAAAACGAAAATCAGTAGTGCTTGCGTCCAAAACGTTAATACCCACCACTGCTGAATAGTATAGCTGTTAATAATGCAGTACCATTTAAACTAAGTAAAAAGGCATGATTTAGTAAAGATTTCGAGGCAATGTGTTCAGGAAACTGATGCCAATTGCCTGATGGGTACAAAGGGTTTAGACATTTAGTGAGCTTTCAGACCTTACAGACCTTACAGCTTGTTCAGGTTTCCCCAGGTCCCTCAGTGGGAGACACCTTTAATGTCTACCAGAGAATTGCTAATGCATGTTCCGGTATATTTTGCATCTACCAATCTGGTTTCAGACATTTTCTGATTTTGTTCTTTCATTTCATAATGGTCTCTCTGGATCAGTTTCCTTAGAACAATATTATTTTAATGTCGTTATATCATGACAGAAATCGATGGAGACGACTCATTCACAATGGCGACCCCATATAAAAATGGGTTTAAGCTAGGAAGAAGATATCATGATATAAACACCCTACCAAACTTTGTAAATTTTTTAATGTGAAGTATTGTATTTTCAACAAATGAATATTTGCGTTTTCCTCTTTAGTGAAGTAAGCATAAGAAAATATTTGATTTTTTATCCTTTACTACTTGTTCGGTCGGTCTAAAATGTGATATGTGTATAGTGTCTATATTTATTAGTTTTCTAATTTATTGATGTGCAATTAATAAAACTGGTAATTAAAAAGGGTTGTAAGGGGTTTGTATAATGGAACCTCTCTCTACATGAGTAATACGAATAATGTATCCTTAAAACCCAAGGATGATGTCATTTTAATAACTGTACAAATAGCAATTTCAGTAATGTTATTTATTTATTCTGAGAAAGCATACACTGAACTATATTATTACTGAATTCATTTGTAATTACATATATTTCGTGCCTCAGACGCTCATAGATTTCATAGTTTGCTGAAATAACATTCTTGATAAACAGTAGCGAAGCAAGCAGTTGGATTGTTTGCTTATAATTGCTTAGCTGAAGTCTTTACTCCTTATTCACATTAAGGATTTTAGGAGATTCTTGCATCAGAATATTCAGCAATTACTTTACTTCTGGTAGTATAGTTTATTTCAGAATGTCTGTTACTTTTTGATTGTTTGTTGGTCTTCAAGTAAACTTTTCGTGTAAACCTGATTCGAATATATTTATCTTACTGACATTCCACTTTTTCGGAATAAATAGTGTTTCTATTTATTCCGAATTCTTATGGATTAAGAAAATTTTTCTATATTATGATAGTAGTAGACAAAAGATAAACACAGAAAAGAATATAAAGGAAGTGAGTAAATAATTCATTAACATACATAATATGTGCATATCTTGATGCAAAATAAACAAATAAAATATGCTTCAATCTTCCCTCAGTAAGGGAACTCAGATCTGAAATATGTAAAGGGCCTTCAAATATCGGCACAAATACTCTGAAGAAAGGGGATAGTTAGTTAATATGGTGAAACTGGCGAACGTTTGTTATTAACATTACAAGGAATATCCGGCCAGATATTGCTTAAAGAGATAAGTAAAACTAACTTGTGTTCAAGCCAACTTTTTATTTCTGAAAGTTAGTATCCAATCAATTTTCTTTCTGATATATAACATTCCATTCCTTTTTTGTTCTTTGCAAATGCCCCTAGTTTAAGACTTGTCCAGAAAAATAAGAGAAAAGTTTGTAGCATACAACCATTCTCGTGGCTAACAACTGCTCCCAGGATCTGGTAATGTGATTTTTGCTTTTCAAAATACGTTCTTTCGGTATATGTTGATAAGTTAGCGAGTTAATGACCCGTAGGAAAAAGGCCAATCTCAGACAATCATCATAGAAACTCTCTTTTTTTTAAAACTATTGATTACTCATCCTTCATAGCTTTCATTCAAGTAAACTCGCTTATTATTTTGCTGTAGGCGTATTTATCTGTAATTGGTTCTTTCAGACTGTTGATGATATACAATAAGGGCAGTGAAGTTAATGGTGAAATCATAATACAAATAACAGTAAAAAAGAAAATCAATGAGCGAACTAAATAATACCAGGAATTACGAGATATTCCTCTATCAACGCCTGTATCCATAGAATTAATTTGAATTTTGGGGGGGATTAAAATTATGGAAAAAATTACCTGCTCTAAAATTAATTAAATCTATTGACTGAGTTCAGTAACCAAATCGGGCTATGAAGAGTCCTTCCATTTTTAATTTATTCATCTATAATTTAATGAAGGGTTAGCTATTTTAACTTTCTTGTGAAACTTCTATTATAAGCATCTTTATTACGGGGCATGCGATGTTTTGATTCCGGCATAAACTATGTACCATTTTCAGTGTTGATTCAATTTCTTGAATTTTTGTGTGCTAAACGTCAGTCATCTTTTATTTCTGGTGTTGAATTATAACTTTCCATATCCCTAATAAGCATTGTAAAACAAATCTTGTACTGCAAAGATAATCTACCTAAATTAAAAACAATGTTAATATGGTGAAACTGGCGAACGTTTATTAACATTATAACAAATATCCGGCCAGATATTGCTTAAAGAGATAAGTAAAACTAACTTGTGTTCAAGCCAACTTTTTATTTCTGAAAGTTAGTATCCAATCAATTTTCTTTCTGATATAATTAACCATTCTTTTTTGTTTTTGTTCTTTGCAAATGCCCCTAGTTTAAGACTTGTCCAGAAAAATAAGAGAAAAGTTTGTAGCATACAACCATTCTCGTGGCTAACAACTGCTCCCAGGATCTGGTAATGTGATTTTTGTTTTTCAAAATACGTTCTTTCGGTATATGTTGATAAGTTAGCGAGTTAATGACCCGTAGAAAAAAGGCCAATCTAAGACAATCATCATAGAAACTCTCTTTTTTTTAAAACTATTGATTACTCATCCTTCATAGCTTTCATTCAAGTAAACTCGCTTATTATTTTGCTGTAGGCGTATTTATCTGTAATTGGTTCTTTCAGACTGTTGATGATATACAATAAGGGCAGTGAAGTTAATGGTGAAATCATAATACAAATAACAGTAAAAAAGAAAATCAATGAGCGAACTAAATAATACCAGGAATTACGAGATATTCCTCTATCAACGCCTGTATCCATAGAATTAATTGAAATTTTGGGGGGGAATTAAATTATGGAAAAAATTACCTGCTCTAAAGTTAATAAAATATATTCACTGAGTTCAGTAACCAAATCGGGCTATGAAGAATCCTTCCATTTTATATTTATTCATCTATAATTTAATGAAGGGTTAGCTATTTTAACTTTCTTGTGAAACTTCTATTATAAGCATCTTTATTACGGGGCATGCGATGTTTTGATTCCGGCATAAACTATGTACCATTTTCAGTGTTGATTCAATTTCTTGAATTTTTGTGTGCTAAACGTCAGTCATCTTTTATTTCTGGTGTTGAATTATAACTTTCCATATCCCTAATAAGCATTGTAAAACAAATCTTGTACTGCAAAGATAATCTACCTAAATTAAAAACAATGTTCATTTCTCCGCATAATTAAGTTTTATTCTGTTAAGGACGACATAATTATAGCGCAAAAAATATTTTCTATTGCTTTAAGAATTCAGCTTCAACGTGAAAAGGCGAGGTTTTGGACATTTCTTTAGCTAACAAACATAAAGCACATGAAACAGATTTAATTTTAGAATCTGGAGAGCCATCCACTTTGAATAGTTAAGGTAGGTCTATTCAAAATATAGGACATTCATAAAAGGTTCAAAAGAGCGTAGAATGCGCGTGTGAGTGTGTGCGTGTGTGTGTGTGTGTAGGAGAGAGAGAGAGAGAGAGAGAGAGAGAGAGAGAGACTGTACAAGGTAATGAAAACTATTGTTGGAAAATTTGTTACAAACTACTGCCATAAAAATTTAATTGAGATCAGAATTTCTTTTAAATAATACATACATATAACACAGCAGGGAAGCCTATTAACATGACAGGTTTTATTTCATCAGCAGTTTCAAGATTTCGAATACGATATAAGTTAAATATGTTCAAAACAAAGTAGTGAAAATTTACGATTTAAAGTTATTGAATAATGCAATGTTCCTGTGTTTGCAACGATGATAAGAAACTGCAAGAAGCGGAAAAGAAATTAAGAAAGAACGCAAGGGGGATGGAAAGACAAGACAGCAAATTTCAATTCAAAAGGGGAACAAGAGAAAATGGCATAAAATGCAAGAAAAGACGAGATACATAACCCCTCGCACCATCAAGCTTTAGAAAAAAAGGGGAAAAAAATGTGTCCATGCCTGTGTTCTGAGGGTACAAAGATTTTTTCTAATCCTGAGATGGTCACCAATATTATGATATTATGGTATTTCCTATCTCTATGGGTAAATGAAAACGTGATTAAAGTACACCAACTTCCCCTTCTGCTTCTATATATATATATATATATATATATATATATATATATATATATATATATATATATTATATATATATTATCATCTATATATATATATAGATATATGATATGTATATATATATATATATATATATATATATATAATATATATATATATATATATATATTACATGCTATATATATATATATATATATAGTATATGTATATATATATATATATAATATATATATATATATATATATATATATATATATATATATATATATAAATTAATCTCTCTCTCTCTCTCTCTCTCTCTCTCTCTCTCTCTCTCATAATAACTCAATAATTCTCTAAAGAAAAATTGTATCAACAAAAGTATTTGAATCTTTTTGCAGTATTTCACATTTATGATTGCAGTATATCTTAAAGCTTATGATTCTCTTCAAATATTCTAGTAGACTATTCTTATATTTAATTGAGTCATTAAATATAAGAATGATTATTCCACTCACCTATTTTTGGGGAAATATTTCCCTACTGAAGTTATGACCTGCATGCTATGGTAAGCAACTTTATCGACACTCATCGTCATACCGCAACTTATCACTTGTAACACCATCAATCCCTATTGCCTTGTTATTGCCTTCTTTATGTCTAGAACTACGTTTCCATAATCATTATAAAGTTATTCAAATCTTTTTTTCATGAGTTCATCTTTTCTAAGTGTTCTAATGCATACTTTCTAAAACTAGATCCACAGAGAATAGAACCAATCTAGAAAAGAAAATGTGGAACAGATCTTTATGTCATCAAGAGAAATTTACTTCTTGTCTAAGTTTGAGGTAATTACATTGATTATTGCCTGATTTATTCTTTATAAAACAGGCTGTCGTTTACATAAAATCCTATTTATTGATGGATAATACCTTTGGAAGAACGAGAGAAGCCCATAGTGCTCTAACCTGTTGAAATCCTCAGAGTGAGCTAAATAGACAAAAATTATAACATTTTCTGATCCTATTTCTACATAGATTTTGCATGTGATATTTTTGGTAGCCGTTCTTAATAGAAAGGTACGTCTGGCAATTATATTATCTCCACGCTTTTTTAATAATGCTCTCGAAGCTATTCTATAGTACATTAGTATCTATCCTATGTTGTAGGTGCCCTTTCCGTTGATATTTTTGCGACACATTCAGCAATCACTTTCTTCCTCCATTTTGAATACGGAAGGCACATAAAGAATTCCATATTTAAAAAATGATGAATGTTTCTGCATTTCACTAATAATTCAATCATTAATTGTAGCAATTTTGTTTGTAGTGATGACAAACAGATCGAGGCAAATTAATTTTATAAGAAAACACGTGATTTGTTGTGATTATGAAAATATAAAAGTTATTTAAATGTAACGAATGTACAGAATATCAAAATAATTGCTCACACATTATTATAAATAATAAATATTAGACATTCTAGTTGCTGAAACCAAGTGAGAAGTAAAACAAGGAAATCATCTGTAACTACCAAGAGAGCTCCCATTGGATCCCATTTTGGAGCTCCATCACATTCTTAAACGCTGAGAGGTCCTTTAAAGGTCTCGAGCCAAGTATGGTTTACAATATGGGGATCTTTCCATGGTCGTCATCAAGACCGTTGCAAAGGTCCTGCAATCTGCCCCATCTGCAGCAAGAAACATGACATGAAATTGTGTTTGGAAAAGCTGAAAAAACGGGAACCTACTACAACAAAGTCCCCCAACTGTTCTGAAAAACATCATACATGGTTCAAACGTTGCAGTGCTAGATTATCTCTTATTGCACTCTTGAAAGCAAGAGGAAATCCATCTAAAGCAGCTCTTGCATCTGCAACGGCCCCAAAACCACCGCCACTACCCAAGCAGCAAGTTACAACTACTAAATAAGCAGTGGAAGCAGTTCCAGTTTTGTGTCATGAGAAGGAAACGAAGACCCAGGAGCCAACACCCCAAACTCCTTCCCAACCTCCTCCCACCCCTATACTTCAAGCCACTCCCCTTCCCCTTCAACCTACTCCTAACCCTATACTTCAAGCCACTCCCCTTCCCCTTCAACCTACTCCTTACCCTATATTTCAAGCCACTCCCCTTCCCCTTCAACAGCTTCCTCCTTTCGCCCTCAAGCCTGGACGTATAAACATCCACCAAAAGAGATGGCAATGATACTAACTACCCAAGTTGAACTCCATCGAATCCTAGAGAAAACCATAGTATACTCGAAAAAGAGAATGACCGAAAAAGATTGGAATGTGATAAACGGCACGATTGAAGAGACTGACAAAGAATACGGCAGTTCCCTCTCCGACGATCTTAGACAGAGGAACAACTCCGATGATCGTTAATCATTTCGATTGGCAGTTTATCCTTTTTCTCCAACTAAAACGTTTCCTTTTTCTCTCATCCGTTTCGGCCACTTCACGTCTAACGACCGAAATTTTTTCAACTACAGTTCTAACTACCACCTAAACTGTTACTATGTTTTATGCTGCTTTCTCTAAAACTTAAAATTCTTCGTTTTCCTCCATCGGTCCCTACCACTATATGATCGAAGCTTCTTTCATTTCCTCCAGTAAGTGAAAAGGGGTGTTTAATCGCATTAGATTTTACTTTTTTACCACTATTTCTTTTTCTCTCCAACAATAAATATTTCATATTTCCTTACTGGCTATTTCTGACTCGCCAGTGCTCCCTACTATCGTTCTTTCTCTCCCAATGACTAGTGCCTTTGGGCTCAAAAAGATTTGTAGCTTTGCCTGTCAAAGTTTCATTTCACGTAAACCATTTCACAGGCACATTCATATGATCATAATAAAGGTTCATATCCTTAATATCACCTAAACAACCAAAAATGACTTACGGGCTACACTGTGAGCAAGAGCCCGTGCTGGCATAAAACCAGCTTAACCAAAAACAACAACCCTTCAGCCTTAGTACAACACTTACCTCCGCCTTAGAGGATATCTGAAATCCCAGATGAAACGCCGCTGCTCTTATGGGTATACTACACCTGTGAATAGTCGATATACCTACAAAATTTCAAAATTAAGATTTATGAAAATTTACATTCTAAATATTACCATCTGACTTTAGCCTAGAGCGTATATTTGAACCTTCCGCGGCCTGTAGCTCGCCTAGGTGGTTTAAAAGGACAACATACGTAACCCATTGAAAGGGACGCACGTGAGCACTGCCATTCCATGCATAGCTATACAGTTTATTTTCCATTTTCTTGACGATTTTTTATGTATCTTTGTAGTGATTTCTGGCAACTCTCTCCAACACTCCCTTCAAACTCATGTGAATCACGTGACTTAGACTACAGCCTTCAGCAATGGGAGAGCATTTTTTTGTTGCGCTCATTGCTGGTTAAACAAAAACCCTTTGCAATGATTTGGCACTGTGATGACACCCCAGCAGTGAGGCGTAAAACAGCAGTTAAAAGTGCCAAAAGAGAACGCTATGAGTTTGTGGCGTCATACGACGTACGGACAGACGAACGGTCGGACACATCACGTTCTTATGCTCTCAGAATGTTGCCAATGGTATTA
>NC_061107.1:39067631-39075131 GCF_015104395.2 Macrobrachium nipponense | reverse complement strand
CCTTGTGATTTGTAAAATGCCTGACATTTACGTATTTCTATTTCTTTCAGAGCTGACACTGGAAACTGAGAAGTGATGATTATGCTACTTAGACCAGTTAGCATATAACATAATCGTATACATCCTATTTATTCACATGTTTTCGTTTTTTTTCTATTTATTTATGTATTTATCTTAATTTTTGTTTCATGGGAATCTTACCTAAAATTAGGTAAAATTCTCTACGATCAAATAAAAAAATGTACACGGCTCTTTTCTAAGGCTACGGTAAAGCGTCGAAACTTCTCCCAGGCAAGAACCCAACATATTATGAATAAATAGACCCAATCAATCAATCAATCAATCATTTCAAGTCGTGCCAACGGGATGCATAGGGCCTCCATAAACTCACACCACCACATTCTGTCCTGGGCTAACTCCTCAAGTTCTCAACACTCATCTCCTGCCTCCCGCCTCATTATTCTCAAATACGTCTCCTTTGACCTACCCCTACCTCTTGTACCAAAGGAAACTCACCCTGGTATATCTCGTACCATTCACTGTCTTCTGCACATATGGCCTAACCACTCCCAACGAAAGAACCAAACATATTCATCGACCGACTGCATCCCTGTCACATCTCCAAGTCTGTCATTTAATACCCTATCCCTCCAATTAATTCCTGCTATTCTTCTGAGTGTCTTATTTCCAAATGCTAAGAATTTATGATACAAAGCCATTATACTGTACCATGAGTCATCGCCATAAATCAAAATACTCCTGAACATTATCTGATAAATTTTGATTTTCGTATGCACGGAAAAATTGCTATTATTCCAAATATTTTCAAGTATTCTCATCGAATGATAACCAATTTTAATCTTTTTACAAATTTTGTGCATCAAAATGGGTGCATAGCACGCATACACACTGATGTTACTGTGATTTGATATGAACGGCGCTTACAGCAATTGCTCGTCCGTAGGATCCCACTCACATAGAACCTTCTCTGCCTAGCAACAGCAACCCTACTACCTGATAATGAATTCCATCCCGTCGGCCAAACATCAACAAACATAAATTATTCTCAAATTCCAATTTATCGATTCTGTTTCATCTTACCTCTGTTACAACACAACTGTCTAATTCGTAACATTGAAAAACTGTCACTAACTCTTCAATTTTTTATCCTGATTTAGCGTTCTCACATTCCAATAGCCAATTTTGATAGTAATTTTATCATGAATAAAATAATTAGGAGATCGTGAGATTCTAACCACCCCCTCCTATTTAAAGGCTACGCGGGACTGGGGACCAACCTCTTCCATCAGAGTCCATCGAAGTTTCTTCGGCTAACTACATGAACACTGCCAGAGTGTTGCAGTCGCAGTAGTCAGCTAACTTGCTGAGGCCAATCGCATGCCGGCGTTATTCCCATCCATTTCGCACACAGAAAGTTTATCTGTCTGAGAAACAAACACCCTTGTTCCAATAGCCACTGATCTGTGCAGGTAGAGGGTGATCACTCACTCAATAGCTATATACAATGTATAAAGCCACGCTTTTTATATGAATAAATAAATGAATATATATATATATATATATATTATATATATATATATAATATATATATATATACATTATTCTTAATTCTCTATCTTTTTTGGAGCGTTTTTCTATTTACTGTCCTAGATGAAGTATAGTCGTTACACTCAAAGGTTTGGGAGGGCAGGGGAAAGCACAGAAATTACACAACATAGAAGTAATTCATGAAATTAATCTCGAAAATTTGTATCTTATATTATACAATGTCTATACAACGCATTTAGTGTAATTTTATTGGTTTTGTCTTCCATTTGATATAACCCAGTATATTCACAAAGCCATCAGCGAATGGATACTTCTTAATAATATCAAAATAAACGTACATAAATGCCACCCAGCAATTACCGAGTGGACATACGATATCTAGCCTTGGGGAACTATACTGCGTTCCCCTATCAGTGAATATTTTATGCAGAGAGACACCCCCTTCTTTACGTTCTTTCCTTCACATAATTTATCAACGGGTTTCTCGGTGCACTATTTTAGTGCACTTATCGTTATTCTTATAAAGTTCTAGAAACTAACATTTATTAATAAACTTCTCAATTTATTATAGTTCGATTCGTCTTCTCGTAGACAGTCCAGTGAGACTGAATACTTTATGGTAGGCAACTGGATCCACAGCCTAGCCTATGAGATAATAGTTAATGAGGTGAAGAGTGACAAGGTTGGGTATTGGCGCAAGTTATAGAAAGATTCTTTGTAGATGGATTCAAGGACTGTACACGTTGTCTTCTCTAACACTGAATAAAGGATCATGCCCACCTTTACAAAGTTTGTGACTCAAGAAGTTTAATTTCTGAATACATGAATCTTGAGATTATATTCTGAAATTACTTTAAGGTGTGAAGAAAATGGGCTTTCTTTTCACATTAAAAGAGTGGACCCATGCTATGTCCTGAGAACTGAAAAGTCTATTTCGTTAGGTTTAATCGGACAATGTCCAACCAGCACCCACAGACAAGTCTAACTTCAGCAATAAAAAAAAGGTATAAAAGGGAACAAAGAGTGGAACAAAACTAAAAAGAAAGACTACAAAATCGTAAAAACACTTTTAACGTAGGAAGTTTTCCATTCCATTTGCGCGTAATTCTCTCTTCTATTTCAAATCAGGCTAACACCACTTACATTCAAGACGACATTTACAGCCCCCGACAGTGAACTTTAAAAGCAGAGCTCTGAATTCTTTGCATATTTGTGCATGATCATCAAGGTAAAAGAAAAGCGAAAAATATTTTTCTGTTTGCTGAAACTGGAAGACGATAAGCATACGCCATGGTAAAAATGCCATGCACATTGAAAGAGGAGCTTTTCACTAAAATTGCCTCAACTATTATCTAATTTCTCCCTTTTTTCTCATTTCAAAAAAACAAACGTCCAGTCTTTAGTGATATTAAAGTCACCAGTGATGGAGTATATGTACCTGCATTTTATGATAATTTATATATTAGGTTCATTCATAGGAAACAAAAAATACCGAAAACATTCATAGGATAGAATGAACATAATTCTATAAAGAAAAGGGAAAATATTAAGTTGAATAAACTATCAAACCTTTTGCTTTAATTTTCTTCTACCAAAATAAGATTTGAAACATTATCAGATAGAGAACACGTTCTTAGGAGGTATATGTAGGAAGTATAGACTAGAATTAAGTGGTAAAACATCAATTATCAATTTAAAGACCCATATCCTTCGGTGGAACCTAACCACTATCCGTCAAATGACATAAACAAGAACACTCACTCCACTGACCTCATAAAAGGGAAGATTAAAAGAATACCTGTTATTTTCAAAGGTTTTCATGGACTGAGGTTTAAAATGTTGCTATGATTTGGCTCCATTCATATTACCTCACCAGCCCTTTGGTTATGTAAATCCTGCCTTTAGAAAATATTTCACTCCTTTTTGACAGCTATCATTGCTCAGGTATTGTTCTCTTTAAGTATGTAGGTGGAAAAGGTGGTGTAAATATACCTATATGTGTAACTCTATTTGTGATCCCAAGTTTTATTGGTCAATGGATGAATCCCAAAATGCTGGGTATTTTTCCACTTCCTGAATAAATCTTTGTTAATTGTCTCCAGCACTTTCATCCCCTCCATCACGCACGTTCTTTTCTGTGCCGAGCTGGCTGGACACTTGATAAAGGTGACAGATTAGGACGACAGTTGCGCCACACAGTGACTTAGTATGAAAGCTCCCATTTGAAACAATGCCTAATGGTCGGTGACGGCAACTCCCAGTAACGGTTACTTGTTACCGGAGTGGGCAACAGTCATAGCCTGTTGCGCAACCGGACAACCACAGTGACGTAGTGTGAAAGGCTCAATTTAAAATAATTCCAGGCAACTAGTGACGGTCACTAGTTGCCTACTGTGAAAGGGCTCTATTAGGATAGAAATGAAGCTATTCACTTGTAAGTAATGCATGAGAAGTGTTAGAAATGTAGGCACTAAAAAAGATTGTTTAAAGGTTTGCTGGATCATTGAATTTCGATGTATTTTACACACAACCCACACACACAACACACATACATTCACACACACACATATATGTAATAATCTGTATATATATTATCTATTTACTTATTATTATACTATTATTATAATAATATATATATATATATATATAATATATACATATATGTGTGTGTGTGTGTAAAGATATATTGTTACGTATCATATATGGATATTAACTGAAATACCAATTTTTACTGCTCGAGATTATTTATATATACACTATATCTCGCTGGTAAAAACATTTTAGCAGGACAACAATAACCAATTTGCAAACCATTATTCAATTTCATCACTAATTGCATAAGCATTAGGGAACACATGGAACCAGAAATAGAAAATATGTCTACAAAATAGAAAACATTTTATAATCAATCGTTGACTTGGATCAACAAGGATTTATATAGTAAATTAGGCAACAAGAGACTTTTTTTTTCGAATTGTTGAGCACATATACTCATCAGCATTAATTTTATAATAAAAGTAATAACTGTAGAGTTATATAACTATCTCCATTTATTACTGGTTCTTTTAACATTTCACAACAATGGTCACGAAATGAATATAACACGGACATCATTAATTATTTAACAGGAAGTAAGATAATTCCATTTACATTCATTTCGTAGTTTATCACAAGGGGCTAAACATTAACATTCCATTTACATTCATTTCGTTGTTTATCACAAGGGGCTAAACATTAACATTGGGAAAAACAGAATTCCACGTTGGCATACCTTTCGTGAACCATTGAGGAACTCCGTGCGTATCACTTACTAATGCATACCGATAATTTAGGGCCACTGCCTCTAGTTTTCCTCCCTCAAATTCAAAACTAGAGACGACTCATCTTCCTTAGTTCATAAGCTGATGTTACATAGGATATAGAAATTTGAACGCTAAGGAGTCGGTGAAATATCAGCCTTCTCTTTATTTTGAATGCTGTTTGAATTTTCGACATTTGTAAGTTATACTGTCACCTGGAAAGTGCTCATTATGACATGAAATGACTTTAAGAACCAATACGAAAGGATTACAGATTTACGTGACAAAAATAATATATATATATCTATCTATCTATCTATCTATCTATCTATCTATCTATCTATCTATCTATCTATCTATCTATCTATATATATATATATATATATATATATATATATATATATATATATATATATATATATATATATATATATATATATATATCTTTTTTTTAGTCCCGTAAATCTGTAATCCTCACGTATTGGTTCTTAAAGTCATTTCATGTCATAATGAGCACTTTCCAGGTGACAGTATAACTTACAATTCGAAATAAAAACGTCTCTTGTTGCCTAATTTACTATATAAATCCTTGTTGATCCAATTCAACGATTGATTATAAAATGTTTTCTACAGTAACACATTATGATATGCTTTTAGGTCATTCATCAAGAAGTGTCGAAAATATATTGAGAATTTTAACAGCCTCTTCAGCTGTGGAAAGAAAATAATTCTAACTTACCAATCATCGAGGAAAAGTATATCTTAGTTTAAACCCGACCACTGAGCTGATTAACAGCTCTGTTAGGGCTGTCCCGAAGGATTAGACATTTTTACGTGGGACCCAGAGAAATTAATTTCTAATCACCAGAAATAAATTTCTCTAATTCCACGTTAACAGAGCGGGGACTCAAACTCAGGACTACCGAATCGGTAGGCGAGCACATAACCCACTCGTCCAACGAGGAACTAAATCATGGAGGCAAAAGATGCTATATAACATTTGACCAACAACTACTTATTTGTCCGTAAATCCCACGAAAAAAAAAAATAATGGGATAAACATTTTGAATGAAACAATATTGTCTGCCACTACGACACTCGTCTGTCTGTTTGAGTGGTAATATTTCATTTTGAGAGCAAGTGATGAACACTTCATAGAAGCAACCTCCAATAGACCGGTTCCAAAATGTTTTATTTGCAGCTGAAAATATTCGAAGTACTTACTTGCATTTATAGCAATATTCTGAAGTGATTTACATCCGAAACCCCATTTAAATGAGGTAATGTCTTTTACTTCGAGTTGTGATACTCTTACTAAAATATAAATATCCTCAAGTCTCAACGTCATATGTTAATTTTTAGATGATTTCTGTCATTAGCACATATTTTTAGGTCTCGTAAATAAATTCATCAACATACTACGCATTTTTTTTTCCGAAACAAAGACTAGACTTCATTTCCAGGTAAAAAGATACTCAGTAATTTTGTCCAATGCACTAACCTTTTACTAATCCGTAAAGGTATCAAATAATTCATACAATTTTTAAATACTGAGTAGTCAGTTTTATTCACACTAAAAGCTTTTAGAACTGAATTAATACAAATATAAGGTTTAAATATATTTCACAGAATCATTCTGGGTAACTTTGCATACTGAGTTCAATTATATTGCTCTATAACATCCCTTTTTTTTAGGCAATCGACAATTGCAGATTAATAACTGCGTATAAAACCACATTTAGCGTCGTTAGTTTTTTCAGTCAAATTAATAGTCAAGATGTTAATATTGATTTGCTGTAAAAAAAAGAAAAAAATATGTTTCTGACGTTAATTTACTTTATTTAGGTTTCTAATATTTACGCTGACTGTAAGAACAGTGGACAGTTTAATTTGAGCCTGCAAACAAAAGGACAGGAAATGACTGTTGATAGGAAGATCTTAGCCCTTCCTATTTTCAGGTGTTAGTCAAGAGAAAAAATTCCTCATGCAGTCTTAATCCAAATCCCTTCTTTCTCTGTGATTTCAATTGCCTGGTCTTGGTGCTTGGCTGGAAGGTAGCAAAGGTAAAAGTTGAAAGTGTATGTCATGCGTGAGAAGCAACATTCTGACGTGGGAAAGAACTTTATTGGTCATTGGTATGTAATAGTTGAAATTACCCTTATAAATTTTCCTTGTTAATGGCTTCCAAGTGTGACTTTATAAACATTCATTAAATACTAAAAATGAAAAAAAAAAATTATTTCGTACTCTGATAGATTGCAGACAAATCTATGTTAGAATTAACATTCTTGATCGCTTAACTTCTTATTGGCACTTGTAGAAGTTATTTGATCGTTTGAAGTACTAAATTTCGTGGAATTGTCATTTTTCTTGTGTTATTATGTAATTATTTTATTATTTTCAGCTATTCTATTTTTCTGAAGCCACATATTATTTATGAGAAATATTTCCTTTTATTTCAGAAATTAGTTATGACAGGAAGTTTTGAACTTTCATAGTCATTAATGAATAATTCTGATAGCTAAGATTTTAATTCTTTTATGTTTCTTATTAGACATGTTATTTAAGATTTAAAATATATTATCTAGTTAACGCTATTATGGCTACATTTACTCGAAAGTGGGTTTAAATG
>NC_061107.1:39015131-39062631 GCF_015104395.2 Macrobrachium nipponense | reverse complement strand
AGGTGAGCGAAGGGAAAGCAAGACTGGGGGAATTCTACCGGAGCCCTTTGCATCGTGTGACGTTCTGGTGATAAAGATAGGAATAACAATAAATTAAGACAAATCTCATGGTCTACTTAAAAAAAAGATAGATTGGTTCGTGATACCTCACCAAATTGTCTCAACTTCAGTCATAAACTGACTAAGCTATCGTATATTCTGAAATTATTGAAGTTATCAAATATCTTGAGATTTTTGCAACTTGGATATAAAATCAACTTTTATTACTAGTTGAAAAGCTACTATTGTTCCGAAAAAGTTTGACTAGAACATGAAAATACAGAGCGAATTTGATCAGAAAAATTGGAAAAATACTGGATTAATTTATAGATGCACAGTTCATATTATCCTCTATCACTTAAAGGCATTTCAATCTATTAAAGTTAGGTAACTTTTAAAAACTAACTTCGTCGGACTATCAATAAAATGGAAATATAACCTATTTAGATTACTAACGAATAATAGTCTGTAGTGTTATGTAAATATGCACCAAGTCCTTTCAAATATTGAAGGGGAATGATACTCGGACTAAGATATTTATACAAATATCAAGAATAACAGTGAGGGCACTTGATAGGAAATCATCAAATATTCTAGTAACATGGTAATCAGATTTTTAGTTCCATGACATTTTGTCGGTAAAATATGTTCAGTAAAACTACACATAAAACAAAAATATGCATTGTTTGTTAGAATATACACTATAAATACTAAGAGAGAGAGAGAGAGAGAGAAAAGAGAGAAAGAGAGTCGAGAAGAGAGAGAGAGGAGAGGAGAGATGAGAGAGAGAGAGAATGTTAGCATGCTTTTTATATCAAAGATTTTAACGCTGGTGAAAATTTAATGGGTTATTGTAATCCATTTCAGAGATGACTATGTACATGAATACAGTCATATTTTTGTAAATATACTGTAGTCTCTCTCTCTCGTTCTCTCTCGGGTCTCTCTCTCTCTGTCTGTCTGTCTGTCTGTCTCTCTCTCTCTCTCGGCTCCCTTTGCTCCCTTACCCTTCCAGTTACAGGTGGATGTTAACACGCCATATAGGCTGATCCTGTCAGTTCCAGGACGGTGAATATTGTTTTCATACAACAAAAGAGAAGGAAAACCGAAACGCGCCTGATAAAATATTGTGTTCTATGAAGCAGATTTCCAGTCTTGGATTTCGATATTTCTGTATTGTTTCATATATGCATACACACACACACACACACACACACACACACACTACACAACACACATATATATATAATATATATATATATATATATATATTATATATATAATAATATATATATATAAATACATATAGCTCTCTCTCTCCCTCTCTCTCTCTCTCTCGTCTCTCTCCTCTCTCTCTAATGCTAACATATGTATCTCTCTGTATACCCATTTCGTCAATCTTTCGTTTAATATCTAACTATGTATATTTAGAAATAAAATCACAGTTATGGGATTACAAACTGACAAATGTTCTGACCTACCAAGTATTTGAGCACAGACTTTCCAGTTTACGAACAACGATGAAAGGTCGGGACTGTGACTTAGCTGTAAGGGAGAATTATGTTGACTTCAATTTCAGCTTATATATTTCCTGTCAACTTTCAGTTAAGGGAAAGTCTTAGAATGAAGTGGACAGAAATTTGTGAGAGATAGGAGACGTGAAGTGATATACATGGATTTTGAAAGGTTCAACTTTTGTTAATTTTCATGGCCTGTATGTGGCTGGTAATGTTACAGCGTGATATATACATACATATAAATATATATATAATATTATATATATATATATATTACTTATTATATAGAATATATATATATATATAATAAATTATTAAATTATGTGTGTATATGATATTAGACTATATATATAATATATATATATATATATATGTCAGTATGTGATCCTTTCATTAAATATATTATTAAATTTATTTTTTTTTAATTTGTTAAACTAGTTTTAAGTTTCACTTGTCGTTTTGTATAACAACTGTTGCTCGTTATTAAAATTTGTGTATATCTTTAGGAGGTTGGTCTGTGAGTGGTCCCTCCCCTGTGGATAAGGGGGGCGGGTGACTTCTTGGCTTAAGGGAGGAGACAGGCGTCGTTCTCTGGACCTCGTCACTTTTGGATGATTTTGAATTGGCCCTCGTGCAATAAGAATACTGCCGTCTCTTGCTTCGTTGGTTGCTTGCAGCCCCTATTGGTGATTTACACCGTATCTGCAGGACCCGAGGATCACTGAATATCTGTTATCTTCAGATAGAGGAAGATCTCTCCAGATAACATATCTGGACGTCCTTGGGAATCACTGCACAACCTATGGTTCAGGTATAAAACCAGGGGGAATCTCGCTTGTCCCATGGAAGGTTGTTTTTTGATACCTTTTTGCATTGATCACGGCTGCGATTCGTGGCGACTGCTCGACTGGGCCCCCTAGTGATTAACCACTTGTCGGTACCAATCTAAAGACGTGGAGGATTTATGTATTCTTTAAAAAAGAATAATAAGCATTTTTGAACATGAAATTTGGGTGACAAGCTTGGTAGTAAGCCTGTAATCGTCAGGAGATTCTCTCTCTTTCTACTTTCCTCCTCCTTTCTGGGCCCCTTATTTGTTTGTTTGTTGTTATGCTACCTACTTTTGGTATACGGTGATGAATTGTTATTAAGTGGATAGTAATTCATTTATTTCCTTTCTTAAAGAGGTTCAAGTTGTATTTTCCCGTATGGTTCTTTATTATTAAATTATGGTTTTGCCTGGTTTGTTTACTCCTCCCTCGAATTCATCCTATGCACTTTGAAAATTGAGTTGTGTGTATGATTCCACCTTATTGTGGACTTCGTTACAATTAGGTATATGGATACCTAAGAAAAAGGAAAAAATTGAATAGTATTTTGTGACGGTAAACGAGCCCGTTTTCACAATATGTATATATATATATATATATATATATATATATAAATATATATATATATATATATATATATATATATAAGGGTATATGTATATATATCGAGCTACAATGTCCTTTAAGATTTAATTCGCTCTACCTCGAATTATATATTTCATATATGCTTACCCGAAGGGGAATTTTTTCTCGATAATAGACTTGCCTGGACCAGGCGCGAACCCCATGAGACCCTTCAAATTCCAGGAACGTCAGCGGTGGTTAGAGGTAAAAAGCTTCACGACGTTCCGATTTGAAAGGGTCCATGGTTCGCGCCCTGGTCCAGGCAAGTCTATATCCGAGAAAAAAATTACCTTCGGATAAGCATACATGAAAATATATTAATTCAAGTTAGAGCGAATAGATATTAAAGGATATTTTAGTTGCGACATATATAATATATATATAATATATATATATATATATATATATATGTATCATATATGATATTGTGGACGAAGTGCCAAGTATATGGCTACTACACTACCATTGATAATTGTTACTCACAACAGCCAACACCTGAACCTTCATCACAGGTACTAACGACTGAATACCAAAAAGGCAACAGTGATCCTTCAAACAGCTTACCAGTATTGGAAGAAAGTCAGGGTAAGTTCATCAAAACAGGTGTGAGGTAATCTTGGAAGTAATGTAAATTAAAAAGGACACAATCCATCAAAAACTTAAAAAGTCTATTTTCAGAATCAAGTACTTCCTGGTTATAAGTCACTTCAAGTAAATTGAAGGAAAACAGATCAAATTACTCCTTATGTTTTACCTAAGTTAAATATAATATATATAAATACTGTGCAAAAAAAACACTTATAAAATTCTTTAATACAAAAAAATTATTTAATACTCAAAAATATAAGTGAAATTCACAAACTCAGGAAAAATTACTGTTACTTGAAAACAAAGAAAGTTAATTAATATTGAATCAATTAAAAAAATTCAATCAAAAAAGTTATAAAAACATTCAAGAAAACTAATTCAATCAAAATTCAAAAGTGTAGGACAAATAATTAATTTGTGATATTAATTCACAACAATGAAAATTGAAAAGAATTCTAAGTAAATGCAAATTAATTCACAAGTGTTAATTCAATTAAATGTGCAAACGATTAACTTAAGAAACCAACTAAGGTTAATTAAATGGTGAATGAAATGAAAACACAGAAAATGTGGAAAATACCAAATTATACAAAGTATTAATCACATCAAATATTAAGATAAAAACACACACTTCAATAAGAAAAATGAAATAAATCACTCAAATTGAACAAACACAAAAACATAAAAATTGGCAATCAATATGTACAAAATTTAAATTGTTTCACTCAAAACATTGTAAACTATTAGTTAGTAGTTGCAAAATAACAAAAATCGTAACACCCCCCACTTTACCTTGATATACAAAATTCTTTCTTTCCTGCTGCAGCTTGTTCAAAAAATTTCACCAATTCACAATATTTCAAATAAATAGGGAAGCCATTACACACACACACACACACACACACACCACCACACACCAACACACACAATATAATATATATATATATATAATATATATTATATATATATATATAGATATATATATATATAATATATATATATATATATTACCTATATATATTATATATATAAAATATAGATATATATATATATATATATATATATATATATATACATATATATATTATATTCTATTTTTTTTATATTATATTATATACTATATATATATATTATAATATATATATATATATATATTATATATATATTCCTATATATAATACATATAGATAATATATATACATACGATATATATATAATATATATATAATCTATTATATATATATATATATATATATATATATATATATATATAATATATATACTATATCATATATATATATATATATATATATATATATAATACTATATATACATATATATATTGAGCCCAATGTCCTTAATATCTAATTCGCTCTACCTAGGAAATTAATATATTTTAATATATTAATTCCCCTTAGGTTAAGCATATATGAAAATATATTAATTCGAGGTAGAGCGAAATTCAGATATTAAAAGACATTGTAGCTCGATAAGTATATGAACCACGGTTATGTGCTAGGACGTATGTAAATGCTACGTGTTGTCAAAAGCGCTAACTTAAACTACCGGAGTCGAGGGGGGTTGCTGTTGTATCCAAAACCAACGATTACTTCAGCGCGAGAAAGCATTGAGGTGAGAGAACTGGCATATACTAAGCCTCTCCGGTGGTGGGTGGTATAGCTTCCATGACGTTCCTGGATTTATAATGTACCTGCGTTCGCGCCCAAGTACAGGTAAATCTATTATCGAGAAAAAAATTCCCTTCGGTTAAGCATATATGAAAAATATTATATCGAGGAGAGCGAATTCGAATTAAAGTACATTGTAGCTCGATATATGTAGATGAATCACGTTAAATGTGATATGACTTATATATATATATTATTATATATCTATATATATATATATTATATATATATATATATATATATATATGTGCTCTGTGTCTCGTGTGTGTGTGCGTGCGTCTGTGTGTACGTAGGTATTATGTATATGCCTATATTAATAAAAACAAGAGAGAGAGAGAGAGAGAGAGAGAGAGAGAGAGAGAGAGAGAGAAGCACGTAAACCGAAATGAAGAAGTGATAGAAAATAAGGAAGAAATTGCCATTTACACTTTCACAAGTTTAATTCACAGCCGTACATGAACATCCTTGGTATATCAGATATAAAAATTTGTCTCTGCAAATAGATAAAAAAAATACGGAGTGTTGAACGTGGTGAACAATGTGCTGTAGAATATAACATGACCAGCAAGGGAATCAGAGTGCATGTTACACCGAAAAAGTCAAGAGGATTTCCTGTAATTTGCCTAACACTGTAAAGGAAAGAAAATAGTACTATATGTATTTAACCACTGAGAGGTATCTGGTTTTTGAGCTTTATTTCTATCTTTTCATTATTTTATTTAATCACATTAGCTTGTTACTATTTGTTTATTTCCACAATAATCATTCTTCAGCGTTAGATTTTATTTAAATCTGCAAGACACTTAGGAGTTGAAAAGAGATAGGCAATTTGATTTGGGCAATAATTTGTAAACACACACAGACACACACACATACACACAGGCACATTTTACCCAATTCATATTGCCTGTTTCCTTGCAACACCTAAATGTCAAGCACACTTCAAAATTTAACTCTGAACTATACTTATCATGGTCATAAACGTATTGCAACAAGTTACTATGGTCACAAAATGAAATATATAGAAGAAATAGAAAAACACAAGCAAACAAATCCGACCAGATTCCCCGTCAGTGATTAAAAAAGTAATTTGTGCTACAGAAATCCCAGTGGATCCATCGTTATAATATGCATTTTGCTTCCTTTGCTGGTCATGCTACATCATACTGAGTGACGCCTTATTGACTACGTTAGCCAGAGCTTATTGGCTCACAAAATGTTGAGAAACAATTCTCTATATTTTTGTTGTTTTATTCTTTCAGGCAGCTTTTGATGTAAAGTAATATTTTATTGTTCTTAGGAGTATATTAATAAAAATGAATTACAATGAAAGCTAAGTAAAAATATTAAACAGAATACGTTTTTCTACTACGTATAATCATGCGTCAATCGCATGCAGAATTTAAAAAGCCTGTTTAGCTATGCACGCAAGAATAATGTGTTGAAATATCTCATTCATCACACTCAGTTGCTTCTGATATATCTAACATATCTAATCTTAAGTATTGAACTGGTAGTTCAGGTCTTTGTCTTATTCTGCTTTTGTAAATAAGATATCTAGAGAAAACCTGCTTTTCGTGTTCAAAAGTAGGTATTTTTTCAACATCCATATGGCTTTAGATTCCCTTTAAACAGTAGGCATTCACATTACCATTATTTTAACTTTTAACTTTCTTTTTACTTCATTTACGACACTATTAGTGTTCAAAATTGATTTTTTGCAAGATCATTGCTTGAAATATTTGAACACAGGAAACCTAATTGAGACAAATAACAATACCGTCAATAAGTCCAAGATTTAAATAAATCAAGTATATTACCTATATAGGCTTGGTATGCAAATGCGTTATGGGGGCGATAATTTTTATAGGAAAAAGTTTTATAGTTATAGGTATGTATTAACGACGTAAATGTTCAGCATACTTTTTGATTACCTTTCTTTATATTATTGTTAAAACAGCTAACGTCCAAGAATGTTATCCCGATGCTGTAAACGTACATTGAAAAAGAAACAAACACAGTAAGAATTACAAAAGATATTCCTCTCAGTACGGTCGTGGAGACCAAGCTTATATATTTCCAGAAAGGTATAAATGGAATTCTTCAGATAAACTTGCTAGCATCTGGTTCTTCCTGGTCACAATATGCTTCAGGATCTCTCTCTCTCTCTCTCTCTCTCTCTCTCTCTCTCTCTCTCTCTCTCTCTCTCTCCATAAACTAAAACCTGTATCTTTAAGAATGACTATTTAGCTTTCCGTTTCTGTTAATTTTGTTTGAAGCGTTCTTCATATATCTGAGAAGGTGAATTCAATATAAGAATGACATAATTACTTGGAAAGAAAAGCCATATCATATTACACTCATGATACGTAAGAAATTAATATATATAATAATTTTCCAGCTATATTCTATAGTTAGAAGACTAATGGAATCATTATATCATTTTAACATGGCGGTGAGGAATACCATTGAATAAATTTCATTTCACTGCCAACGGAAATTATTTGTCAAGTGGTAATATGCACGAGAAAAAGGACTAGACTAGGAGCAACATATAGTAAAGTTTTTTTTAGACAATTTCATAATATATATATATACACACACACACACATATATGTAACATATAATATATATATTATATAATATCATATATAAATATATATAATATATATATATATATATATATATATATATATACTATATATATATAATATATATGTAAGACATAGGGTTTTGATTAATAATATTATTGTTCGTGTTCTCTGTGACTATGGGAATGTGGAGGACAGTGCAGAGATAACGAACTGAGAGTACCTGATGAATGAGTTCTAGGGGATGGGCGTGAGCTAAAGTGCTTAGCTTCAGGAAAGTCAATGTACGCAGTTTATTGAACTCTTCTTCAAAGTGACATTGTGAACTAGAGTGTCAGCTAGAACCGCGAGTGCTAGCGCAACTGGTGTTCGTCGTACGTGTGCGCCTATTCTGTTAAATATGTTCATACCCAAACCTATGGGAGGGATTTGTGAACAGAGGGCTTCAAGCCATAGCAAGATGCCCGTATGCATGGCGTTCGCCGGGGGAGTTTTTTGTGACATAGTGTTTAGTTCGGGTTGGGGGAATGGGTAAAGTGTTACCTTTACTTTAGCCAAAGAGGATGGCTTGTTGAAATCTTGTAAGATGTTACTGTTATTAACTTGTCTTAAACTTGTGTGTGTAATTACCGGGATGTGTTCTGTATCTTTGAAAGGGAGGATCGGGATTTACGGCTGTGGAACAGATTTCCAGGGAGAGGTGTGACTGTTTTTTTCTTGGGAACTTGACAATGTTGTCTGTAAGACTGGATTAATTAGTTAAATTGATTTAGTTCTTCTTGGAATAAACGTTAGGTTATGATGCAACTCTCTCATTTTCATTACTGTTAGAATAGAATGGAGTGACGAGAAAGAGGTGGGAGAGCGAGAGAGAGAGAGGAGAGAGAGAGAGAGAGAGCGGGGTGCTTCCTTGGAGAGAGAGAGAGAGAGAGAGAGAGAGAAGGAGAGCGAGATAGAGGCTAGTGTATGTAAGGGTGTGGGGGTCTGCCTTCCGTTCGTGTCCACGCTTACCTTACTGAATCCTGGAGGGGATAATTCCCCCATGTTATAGTGTGGCAGACTTGGTTAAGAGGGGATATGAAAGCCTTTTTTTCTTTCTATGCCTAGGAACGCCACCAAGGTAGAGATCCTGTGTGGCAAGTTAGGAAATAAAAGGGGTTTAGAGAAAAATATCTGTCCGTGGATGGGGCGGGGATGAGGAAAGATTTTATCTTAGGAGTCATCAAATTGATCGGACCGCAGATTCTTCAGGGCGGGAGTCGTAGACAAGCAAACTCCGGTCTAGTTCATGAGTCTGAGTGTTGCTAGGGGGTCATACTCACGGTCGGTTTGTTATTGTGCCGAAGAGATTTACGTATTATACGAAGAAATTTTCGAGTTCTTTTTTCCCAATATGGAGTGGTGAGTGTTAAACATTGTTTTTGAAGGAAGGGGTTTTGTTAAAATATTTTTTCAGGTTTATGGGATTGGTCAACGAGGCAATAATTTTCTGGTCTTTGACCATAGTGACGTTGTTTCTTTATTGCACGGGTTTGTAATATGACGTATCCATCGTCTTTGTCTAAAAACATAGGAGGTATTTTTCATGCATGGGAACTGTGCTAGATAAGATATTGGCTTAGTGACACAGAGCTGGCCCACAAATTTACAGGCTCAGGCAGATTGCAAGGGAGTATGGCCTGCCTCGGGGGTAGTAGTCAGGAAGGTAACACTAGCCTCAGCGAGGATAGGCAGGGATGGGGGATACTGCTTGGTATGGCCTCGGGCTGTTCTGACGCGTGGAATGAGGGGTTTTTCTCAGGGGGGGAGAATTTTTTTTTTTCTCAGGTGGGTGAACTCCCCTTCCTTTCTTTTTTCTTAGTGTTGGGGATGGATTTGGCCTTGACTTGAAGCTAAGATAGCAGCGGATGATTAGTTGATGAAAGTGAAAATGCCCGTAGAGTCTTTTTTTAAGAAAAGAATGTTTTTTCTCTCTCTTGAGGAAGAGAAAAGGAAATAAAAAGAGATTTTTCTTTTTCCGGAAAATGAAGGGAAAGTAGTTAACATGCACGGGATTGCTGGACGTGTGTGTTATAGTTTTTTGTGCTTGAAAGACACAAATATAAGGGGGATACACAGAATTTATTTTTTTTTTATGTGTTGGAGAAAATTACTTCTAAATGCGATGGATGGTGTGTATCTGGTGTGTTGCAATGGGTTATTCATGGTGTTGCAGTGGAGAAATGTCTGTCATAGGATCGCAATACTGTTGTATGCTATTTGAATTTTCACTTTACTTGAAATTTGCAAGAGGAATATTGCTAGGAGAGAGTTCATTATGTATTATAATCAATTATTATACTTGAGATGGTCACGGGGAGTTTGCTCAAAGTATAATTATCATTACGGGAGATGTTTTAGAGAGATTTGAGCTCATTTCATGGGAGATTATTCAAAATTATTACAGATAATTGTTCAGGGATAATTATTACAATGAATAATGGGAGAGGATCTTGTCTTATTATTGTGAGTTCTTGTAACTTGGAGAGTATTTCAGTGATTCACGGGATGAGTTTGCTGAACCTTGATGAATCTGACCTGAATCTTGGTGAGCTGTGTGGAATTTGCGAAATTTTGTGCGAATTTTTGGAGAATGGACAAGCATTACAATTGGTGATGTTTTTTGTCACTGATACTGAGATTTGATGATAGTTATTTTTTTGGTGATTTATCGTGATAGCGAATTTCTGATACTGATTTTTTTGATGTACTATTAGTGGGTGTTTTTAATGCTATCAAGGGAGGGTGAAATCTTTATGTGATTTATGGAGAATAAACAAACATATTTTATTTTCTTTTTCTTTTTTTTTTTTTATGAGTTCAGCAGATAATTGCTTGAAATCTAGTGAGTTACGGGGAAGTAATGGTTGCCGTTGATTTTTCTTTTCTCCTTTTTGGAAATTAGCCATCGCTGACACAAGTTTTTTTTACCATGGGTTGAATTTGAGTTTTATTTTTTCCTCCAGTTGGTGTGGATATTTTTAATGTCCAGTTCATGACTAGAGTCATTGTTCAGGAACGTGTTTGCGTTTCAGCTATTAGATGCTGCACAAGAGATTTATGGGAGGCATTATTGATGTTCCGAAGCATACAAATGGCACCACATTTTTCTCTGGAATTGTGTTCCAGGAATTGGAGTTTTCTTGCACAATACATAGTTGTATTTGTGACAACTTTTGTGAGAGATAGAAACGTGGTTAAGTTTGTTAGTGGCTATGTTCGTGGTGATATGGGGAAGTCTTTGCTAGACACGGTGAGTTTGAATTCTGTTATAATGAGTTGTAGGACATTGGTGATTTTTTCTAGAATTTGATAGACAGTTTATTTGCGAGTTTTTGCCCTTTTTAGCAGCTTATGCTAAATAGAGTGAGTTTTATTATAGTGTTTTGACATACCATGAGCTATCCTCTCGGAGAATTGGAGTAGAATTGAGAATTAATGAGCATATTATTTTGGAGTATATTTGAGATATAAGATTGGAGATATATACTTTAGGCCATTTTTTGTATTGCCAATGTCTGATGAGAGTATGTTTACTTCAATTTTTGCAGCCATCTTTGTTGCAAATGGGGACAGATTTGGAGATTAGGGGCAATATTCGTGAGTATGTGAGTTAGTTGTTGAGTGCACATTTTTTGGAGATATATTATTTGGAGCCTTGTTTTGTTCCACATGGAGTTATTGGAAATAGAGGTAATTTTGTATTGCCGAAATAGAGTGTGATTATTCTCTATCTTGGAGTGGTGTTTTTTTCCACTGACATGTGGCTATTGGCAGAAATAAGAGAATAATATAAGGGGGTGGTTATTAACCAAATGGAGGAAATTTTTAAAACCGGAGTGGTGTATATGATATGATGTCCCAAACGGAGTTGGAATTAATCTTGGGCGGGCGACTCTCTTTTTTTTGTGTTTATGGATGTTTTTTTGAGCAAAGAGAGATTTCTGTGGTCTCTTTTTGATTTCGTGTCTATTCTAGAGGCGAAATGGCATTACTGCAGTACGAGTTCATATGGAGCTGTGTGTGCATTTTTTATGTTCACAAGTGTGTTATTCTTGGAGAAATATAATTTGAGGGAAAAGTCACGTTGAGAGAATAAAGTCGTGTGAGACAGTCTTGAACACATTAGCGCATAATCCTGATTAATTCGTGAAAGTGTCAGTTAGACCTTTTTTTCTTGAGAATCATGAGTCAAACTTATGGTTGACTAGAAATTTTGTGCTGTTGTTTGAGACAGCGGCCGCAGGCGATTTTTTACTGCGACAGGCGATGGACGAGCCAGGCTGTTTGTGCTGAGCGTGTGCTGATCTTTTCCTCTGATGGTGACAGATCAGAATTGTTGGCAATATTGGAAATGTGGCTATAGCATTGCACGAAAGCGCATGTGTGAGAGTTGCTTTCTGGCAAATTCCGGGCTTTACATGGAGCATTTCTTGGAAAAACCGCGGGAGTTATGTTATTAGACATGTATTATTATTTTGTTGATTGGGGAAATCTGCTTGTATTATTCCTTTTTTTTATTATTTTCGTCCTTTTCACGATGAGAGATATGATTTGGGGGATTGAGCTTAAGTAGCATTTCCTTTTTGGACGGAGATTTGATTTACCGGGAGGGTAAGTTTCGAGGTGCTATTTACGTAAAAGGGAGTTTGACATTAAGTATCATTTGTATTTATATTGAGCAGTAAAGGGTTTTTGTGTTAAAAGTTGGAAGATTTTACGGATTTTGTGTTGTTGGAAATGTCAGAACTTGGGAGAACATGTTTTTTTGGGTCTGGGTGTACGTGATTCTTTCTTTCTTGAGCTCGTACGAATTTTTCTTTTTTTTTTTTTGCGAGCACATTCGAGTTCGAAATGTGAGTGCAGAATTCCGTGGAGTCTGCTGTGATTTCTGAGTTGTGTGTGTGCTGATGGTGAGTTGGAGAATTGAGTGGAGAACTTGATTGTGTTTTTATTAGAGAGTTGTGATGATGGGACTTAAGATTTAGTAGTCATATTTTAAGGGAGTTAATGGGAGACGATCAGTTAGATATTTCTGACCCTTTTGAGAATCATGGTTTGATAGAAGTAGTATGTTTGTTAATTTTCTTGGATTGGACCAAAGACCTGACTGACATACTACCACACCCAAAACGTACGTTCCCCGACACCAGCAAGACGTTCACCAAGACGTGAAGGACGAGGTTGCTGCCATGTTGGCCCAGGGTGATTACAAGTATTTCCACGGGGTTTCGAGAGGAATTTACAGCGTGTTCTTGGGGATCTACAGAAGAGCCAGTGAGAGTTCCTACGATGAGGGAAGGCATTCCGTCTCCTTACAGTTGCTACAGCCCTGCTATAAGCCTGTTGCTGTCGTTCAGCTACTTGAGACAAGCGAAGAGGATAATTTCAAGAACACTAATGCAGAACAATATTGAGAGAAAATGCGTCTTGTGTTATTGGGGATTAAAGCGTGATAAGACTTTATTTTATAATGCCAGAGACGTGAGTTTTACTTGTTTTGTTTTAAGCCGGCCAATGTTTTATATTATATAAGCATTTTGCTAGCGGGGCTAGGCATATAGGTGCGAGGGCGAGCAATCTGTAAGAAATAGGGTTTTGATAATAATATATTGTTCGTACGTTCTCTGTGAACTACGAATGGGAGGACAGTGCAATAGATAACGACATGAGAGTAGCTGAGAATGAGTTCTACGGGATGAGCGTGATGATAAAGTGCTAGTTCAGAAGTCAACGTAGACAGTTTATGAACTATTCTCAAAGTGCCATTGTGACTAGATCAGCAGAAACGCGAGTGACAGCGAACTGTGTGTTCGTACGTACCGTTGGTGGCGTACGTTGTGAGTACGTGTGCGCCTCTTCATGTTAAATAGGTTCATACCCAAACTATGGAGGGATTTGACAGAGGGCTTCAGCCATAGGCAAAGATAGCCGTGGCGTTCGCCGGGGGAGTTTTTTTGTGACATAGGTTTAGTGTCCGGTTGGGAATGGTAAGTGTTACCTTTACTTAGCCAAAGGGAGGCTTGTTTGATATCGTAAGATGTTCCATTGATTAACTTGTCTTTAAACTTGTGTGTGTACCTTACCGGGATGTGTTCAGTATCTTTGACAGACGGATCTGGATTTCGGTGGGGACAGAGTTCCCAGGAGAGGTGTGGACTCTTTGGGTGACTTGACAATGTTAGTCTGTAAGATCTGGATTACTTAGTAATGATTTAGGTGATTCTTGTAAATAAAACATTAGTTATGGATGCAATCTCTCATTTTCATTACCTGCTTAGGAATGGAAAGAAAGAGTGCGAGAGAGAACGAGAGAGAGAGAGAGAGAAGCCGGGGTGATTCCTGGAGAGAGAGAGAGAGAGAGAGAGAGAGAGAGAGAGAGAGAGAGAGAGAGAGGAGAGAGAGGAGGCGATATTGTAATGGGGTGTGGGTGGTCTGCCTCCGTTCGTGCCACGCTTACCTTATGAATACTGGGAGGGATAAAAAATTTTTTCCCCATGTTATAGATATATAATATACTATATATAATATATATACAATATATATATACATATATACCATATATATAGATATATACTATATATATATATATAGCACACAGTAATATATATTACATACTCTATATAAATATATAACTATATATCTATATATATATATATTATATATCTATAGATATATATATATATAGATATATATAGAATATAGAGACATAGATATAGTATATATATACATATACTATATATATATATAGATATATATATATATATATATATATAGATATATAATATATATATATATATATTATATATATAACATGGGGGAATTATCCTCCAGTTATCATAAGGTAAGCGTGGACACGACGGGAAGCAGACCCCCACACCCAATACAACTCAGCCTCTCTCTCTTCTCTCTCTCCTCTCTCTCTCTCTCTCCTCTCTCTCTCTCTCTCTCCAAGGAATCACCCCGGCTCTCTCTCTCTCTCTCTCTCTCTCTCCACCTCTTTCTCTCCATTCTAACAGGTAATGAAAATGAGAGAGTTGCATCATAACATAATGTTTATTACAAGAATAACTAAATCAATTAACTAAGTAATCCAGTCTTACAGACTAACATTGTCAAGTCACCCAAAAAAGTCCACACCTCTCCCTGGGAAACTCTGTCCCACCGAAATCCAGATCCGTCTGTCAAAGATACAGAACATCCCGGTAAGATTCATTTAAGCAAGAAATCTTTTACTTGAAAAAAGAATAAAGAACAATTATGACACATACTTTATAGTGATGTAGGGAAAGTAGAAATAATATATATATGTATATATATATATATATATATATATATATATATATATATATATATATATATATATATATACATATATATATTATTTCTACTTTCCCTACATCACTATAAAAAGTATGTGTCATAATTTTTAATAGATAATAATATTTCCTGTTATCTTATCATCACATCGTTATTACTATTTGTTGGCCCCCTGTCAAGACTATAATTGATAAATTTCCTTTGCAAGTTTATTTCACATATCACCCCCTGGAAAATTAACGTTTCCGAACAGAAAAGATCCTCTGAAAATTCAAAGTTGCATTTAATAAAACTTGATTTAGAATAAAAGTTTATCCAAAATAATAATAATAATAATAATAATAATAATAATAATAATAATAATAATAATAATAATAATAATATGAGCTCATGAAGGCTTATAATACAGCTTGATATTATCCTGGGGGCGGGGTTGCGGGCTCTCACTACCGTACCATTTCTCCAGGGAGCTGTACGGACTTCTCTGCTTATTAATTTATTTGAATACCCGTTATTTACGAGTACTTGGAGGCGCGGTCGAGTTCCTGATGATGTCCTGCCAGGTCGAGCAGTGGGAGAGGGCTCTCCTGACGAAGGCCCTGACGGTCGTGCTTTTGAATCTGGCGGGGCACTCGCTGTCACCATTGAGGCAAAAGTCCTAGGTTGGTTTTCTTTGTGTAGACGGAAGTACGGAGGCCGTCTTCCGTCTTACTCACAAGGACTGGAACTGACATGAGAAATTATTCAGTTATTGACAATAATTGTTTTAACATTAAGTAGGTAAAGACTGTCATAAGCAATACATATTGCACATTTGATAAGCATCACGTAACCTGTTGCTCATGTGATAAATCAGGATGCCATTTCATCTAAGAGTCTTTGAACTATAAATTCTATATTTGCAGTAATAATACCACGAAGCTTCAGATAATGATACTGCATAGTCAAAGGAGAGGAATGGAGTTCCACCTGAAGTGGAAAATATCTGCATACGATTTAATTAATAGAAGGCATGTAGGCCGCCTGGCAAAAGGGAGTCATTGATTTATGAAGCACTGAAATATGAGGAAAACGTCTCGCTGCCTTTGCTGATGCGCCACAGACTGCAAAAGTGAAGTCATACGTGCCCGACTAGACTCACTGGGCAGAGAATTGCATAAAGTATGTGAGTGAAAGAAATGAATCGGAAAATCATACACAATGACGTCAACATGATATGGCAAAAAGGATAGACAGACGCTGGTGTTGGTAAAACATTCATAAGATAATGAAAAGTAGCCAATCAAGACTTTATTAGCAACAGATAATGCGCTCAGCCCTTATCAGTCCATCCGTGCTGGAAATGTAAATGTCCAATAAACACGCTCTTAATGTTTCTGCCACTCATACACCCAACAGGTAATGAGGGTGATTCAAGCATCGATTAATGCAGACCCTGATATTCAAATCATGGAGAGTTGGGAAGTAAATATAATTGCTGATACAATAACTGAAATCAATGTCAAGAAGATTCATTTAAGCAAGAAATTCTTTTAGTTGAAAAAAGAATAAAGAACAAGCACATATAGACATACGAAATGAAGTTTGATGGGGAACAAGTAAACAACGCATAATGTCAAATTATGTTTTCTGATTACATGATTTCTTTACCCTCCTGCTAGTCCTTAAAAAGTTTTCGAAATCCTTGACTCCTTCCTTCCATAAATGTTCACAATTTTAATTCACTAATTCTTGCTTAAATGAATTTCTGGACATTGATTGCAGTTATTGTATCAGCAATTATATTTACTTCCCAAGCAGCCAACACCTGCCGCTAACGATTTGTTGCTCCGCTGCTGGGCTAACCTTAACTGCTACTGAAAAACAGCAAGTATCAGACGTCACCTCTGACCAACAAAACAAAACTGGAGGGCAGGTAAAATACACAAACAAGCCATACAAGGCTGTTATAAACTCTTAACAATGAAAATACCATAAAATCCTCATTATATATATATATATATATATATATATATATATATATATATATATATATATATATATATATATATTGTGAGCGTTTTATAGTATTTTTCATTATTAAGAGTTTATAACAGTCTTGTATGGCTTGTTTGTGTATTTTACCTACCTTCTAGTTTTGTTTTGTTGGTCAGAGGTGACCTATGATACTTGCTGTTTTTCAGTAGCAGTTAAGGTTAGCCCAGCAGCGGAGCAACATAATGTTAGCGGCAGGTGTTGGCTGCTTGTCAGTAACTGAAGATGAAGGGGATGGCCGTCTTTAGCAAGGTGAGATGTCAAGTACAGCAGGTTATGGTTACATGTTGACAGCCGTACTTTGCGGAGGATTACGTCAGTCAAATTGCCGAGGATGCGTTGGTGGTTTAACCGTGGTCACCATAACAGGGGAGACATTCTTCTGTGGTAACTATGCAGTTGTTGTATCGACTACGATGGCCGGTCGTCCAGTATTTGCAGGTGTTCCAGTTTGCCTTCCTGTGTAGGAGTAGGACAATGTTACGGCTGTGGTTGATGGTCATCCTCTAGGACCTTTGACTGTGGTCTCGATATCTTTTTCTTTTGTGATGTTATTAATGGTATTTTTGAGTGAATGTTCCTCTGATAATTCAGTTACTTTATAAGTAGATATTTCAGTTTTTGATGAGCAGTGTATGGCTTATGTTCTCATGCTTTGTGTTTGAAGGGTAAAGTGTATGACCCTATTAAATCTTAACTTTACGTTTTTTTTATGGATGGCATTAAGCAAGTGCATGCCCCTGATAATTGGTTTATGACATGTCTCATTTGATTCATTTGTTAGCAAGCATTGTTTATGGTGGTATAGGAGAAGTGTATGGTCCTGGTGGTTCACTTTAAAGTAATTTATCATGTCATTTGATTCATTATTTTTAGTGGTATTGGACAAGTGTATGATCCTGTTGGTGCATTTGTAAAGTTACAGTTATTAGAAATGATAAATAGGTAAGTAGTATGTTGATCATTTTTGTTCTACTTCCTCTTTGATGTTTCATTGGACTTCCTAGCCATTTCAGTCCCTGTTAAACTTTTTTAGAATCTGAGAACTGTAAAGGACGGTTTTATAACAATATATATATATATATATATATATATATATATATATATATATATATATATATATATATATTGTTATATATATATATATATATATATATATATATATATATACATACTATATATATATATATATATATATATATATATATATATATATATATATATATATATATATATATATATATATATATATATATATATATTGTGTGTGTGTGTGTGTGCGTATTATCACGTCAGAAAGTATTTCCGTTCGTTCATTGATGTATTTATTTATGTATATTTGCCCATGCAGTTTTATGTTTGCTGCTTGGTAGTAACTGGGTGCTGTTGCTTGTTATTGTTTTGCAGTCGTTAATGAGAATAGCTCTAATCCAATACTTTTTTCCTTTACATGACGACGTGGAGGCAGAGAGACATTTTTTTCGGGAACAGCCTAAGCTTGCAGTCAGTGATCCTCTGAACGCTAGAGAGGTTGGGGATTGCCTCTGAGAGTTATTTATCCGCTGAGAGTAGCGGATTCGCACTTGGATCGCTGCAATGGTGTATTTCCAGTGGTTCCCTTTATTCGACATCATCGCCTGCTTTTGAGTTTTCTACACCTTATATCACTGTCAGGGCCGTTTGATCGTTCTTCCTCTACTGATATATGGATGTTTGGCTTCGAGGATCAGCTGCGATCACGTTTTCATCACGTTCTCAATACCAATGTTGTTCCTTCTCGAGGATTCAAACACCTGTTAATCTGCGATGGATTCATTACGAATACGGGAGAAGGTATTAGCCTTGGGACGGCTCTAAAGGATCTTCGGTTCATCACCTGGTCCTTCACATTATTTACAACTGCAGCGTCATTGATAAAACTTCACGAGGTTAAGTATTTGGTTATTGGCAACTGTTCTCCATTTTTAGAGCTGCAACACCATTCCATTACAAAGGAGCATCCAGTTCACGCAACAGATGACTTGAAAATTTATCCCGGTCCAATATTATTCAGTTACTTTTTTTTCTTCTGTAAATAAATGTTTATAACATTTTCTTTTTCGTATCATACTCACCCCCTCGCTGTCCTTTGCCACCATTGTTCATAGAAATAGCATCAATTATAATTGGTAGTTGAGGTACTTAAGGTTGTGTAAAATATTATTTTTTTCATGTAACGGCTTTATGCAAATTATAAAGGACCTTCTTTAGCATAGAAAGTCAACGTTATTAAATAAGTCGTGGCAATTTATATATATATATATATATATATATATATATATATATATATATATATATATATATATATAGTATATACCTTATAAACCAAGTTTACTATGCTATTAGTCTGCTTTACATGGAAATTTTAGATAGAATTTGATATTCAGGTTCTCGCATACTCCTTAGTTACAATCTACCTAACTTACTGCTAAGGTATTTAAATGATCACGCGAGCGTGGGTGCACTTCTTTGTGCAGGTAAACAAGAGTGTTTATATAGTTTTAACATTTATGTATACAAATTGGTATCTTGCTAAAAAAAGATTAGACATAATCATGAGAGAGAGGAGAGAGAGAGAGAGATAGACAGAGAGAGAGAGAGACAGAGACAGAGAGGGAGAGAGAGAGGGGAGAAAGGGGTGGTGGCTGCGCTGGGAGGTGCCGTTTCGTGTACAATCTCATCAGCTGAATATGTTTTGATTGTGACAAAGTGCTGCAGGTTATTAGCAATAATTTTAAAACAGACAAGTATAGCGATTTATATTGTTTTCGGATCGAGATAATTGTCAAGGTTAAACTTACTGTTGCGTTTAATCGCGTTCCAAAAAGAAGCATTTTGATACTATTCATTTTTTTGTAAAAAAAAAAAAAAAAAAAAAAAAAAAACTTATATTTTAAACTACACGTGTATATACGTACCTAATTCACGTGACATTATCCATCTTATTATATTCATACACATACACAATCTACATACATATATACATACATACACACACACACACACACACACACACACACATATATATATATATATATATATATATATATATATATATATATATATATATATATATATATATATATACACATATATTTATATATATAAAATAGTATACACACGGTCCATCAAATACAGCAGAAATACCATAAATTATTTATAAGGCACAGTACTATGTGCATCTTCAATCTGCAAATATAAAATAAAATTCAAAATTTTACAAAACCTCATTTGAAATATAGCTGAGAGAAGGTATTTTTCACAAAAATTTGAATAATAATATAACTTGAAAATTTGACAGTAAAAAAGAAACTAGTTCTCAAAAAATCATCCCAAAGGAGAAGAAGAACGAACTTACGACTTCAATTAGGGTAAAGAGAAGCGGAAACGTTTGGCCAAGATTCACTACTCACATACATACATACTCATACACACACACACTATTTATATATATATATATATATATATATATATATATATATATATATATATATATATATATATATATATATATAAATAAATGTATGTGTGTGTACGTACGTATACATGTATAAGTAATGAATCTTTGTCTGTTATTTTTATATTAGGAGCAGAACGAATAAGAACAATTTATGTCCTTATATTAAGAAGCGGATGAAAATAAAAAGTAAATGAGGCATTGCCTATGCAGCCAAAGTCAAGAAAGGAAATGGTCTAAATTATATCGCACAAGCCCTTGTTTTGCGATGCAATACATGACAGAAGTATGGCGTCGGGAGTGCAATGAAACCTGCTAAATGCAAAACTGAAAGATTATGATTTGATACATGGAAACATAAATAATCGCCGCAACATATAATTGTTTATATCTTGCTATCGTACTGAGTTTTCAAGATGAATGTGATGATATTTTTTTCTTCATGGATTGAAAATCAGTACACTACTAGATTCAAAGATATTTGTGAAACATAAATGGAAGTATATGTAAAAAAACAAAATATATGTAATGCAATCATGTACACGCTTTTCCCAGTGAAAGTGAAAATAGATAATCTCTGAAATCCAGAGGGGAAAGTCACAACTATGAGATGAACAGTAGAACACAGAAAATAATGTATGTATTTCTCTCTCTCTCTCTCTCTCTCTGTTTTACGTATAAAACAAGTTTATTGAATGTGATCTCTGCCTTCTGTTGTGATTATTTGAAAATTTTTATTATTTAATATCTTATGCCATCTATTTCACATGAATTTATTTACAACAAATGAATGCCATGGTAATCGCTCTACAGCGATAATATATATAAAGGAAAGGAAGATGCACTTCTTCTAGTAGGTCTGCAGCCAGGAGGCATTCACGCACGTGTTGGAGGCGCCTGTTCTCATGATTGTTCTAGAATCGCCAGGCGTGTGAACGCGACAGGCGCCGTCACGTCGTCAGAAACGCCGGGTATTATGATACAACATCTCGCCTAGATCTTCTAAAAAACAAAAGTTCCCCGTCGGGAGTCTGTGACGTTCGCTGTTATGCTCCGCCCCCTTCAGCCCCGCCCCAGAACGCCGTATATATATGCCCTGAGGAAATGTAGAGAGATAGAGAGCAGAGATCAGATCATCAGTGAGAGATCATCAGAGAGAGATAAGAGAAGAAGGAACAGACGAAGTATAAGAGAGGAAGAAGGCGCACGAGAGTTTGATCGGAATCGGTCAATTCGTCCACAGTAAGAGAGAGAGCGACAGGGATATTCCGACGTTGAGCAAGCCTTCAGAGAAGAAACATCCTAAACAAGAGGTTTTGAGGAGTTCCTGCCCTTCGAGTATCAAGAATAGACATTGCTTTCTACAGTGCAGAGTCAAGAAGATGTCTGAAGTTCCACTGCTCTCCTTTGTGAAGCCGTCGCTTCGAGCATTGATTATCGACAGCTGCAGGACTGACCAGATTGTATTTCATTACCTCACTATTTCCCCAGTTCACATACTGTAAGATTTTATTTTTGTTATGTAAATAGGAGCAACCATTCTGAATTTTTCTTTGTTAGTAAGCTTGTACATAAAACTTTGTTCTGTTTGTGTTTCTTTCTATATTCGTATCCCAAGTTTCAACGTTGGTGTTGAATTCTTCTTGGTTATTATAATTAAAAACCTGTAGCGGACCTCGGTGTCCGTGACAATGAATTTGTAACGTCGATCTCATTTCCAAAAACTGAAGTTACATTGAAGATGGAAAGTAAAAAACAATAAATATCATATACATTTATTAGTACTCGGTATCGTTTCTAATTGAAGCGTCGTTAGAAAGATTGTATTGAGACTGTTAAACACCTTTACTACCCTAGTAGTAACATAATAAGCATTTTCTTTTGTGTGTTATTTTGTGGATTGAGTATATTTATAGTGGATATTTTCAACATTGATTTCGGTCATTCAAAATCGACGTTTTAGGTAATTCAATCTTTCTGTAACTTTTATTAGGAAAAGTGTTCAAAGCTTCATTGTAGGAAATATTCAAAATTTTAACAATAGAGGATAAGTCCCTTCCTGTTTACTGATGTGCTGTTGTTCGTTATCCAGGAATGAACAGCTGAGAATACATAATACCCACAGGATCATTAATTAGAATTCTATATTAATTGCCTGTCATGAGCAATAATGTACGCATATTAAATCATTGGTTGCTTTTTCATGTTCTGTAATTGGATACTTGCCCCAAAAAACCCTCTAAACACATTTCTAACTCAAGTGACAGGAATAGATAACTACCTAAGAAAACCATTGTTTTAACCTTATTTCATTTGATTTAAGTCAACTAATTCAATGACGAAAGTAATCAATGGATAATTTTTTAAATTTAAGAACACTGTGTTTATATGAAAATTTCCCCCACCATTGCAGCAGTGTTCTTTATGAAATTGCACATGAAGAATTAAATGCCAGAATATGTCAACACAAATAATCAGTTAAAACTAACCTAAAGAATAGTGCTATTTTTCTGCTCCATATGAAAATTATATAGAATCGATTTACCCCACGCCCATGGATAATTTTTACAAGTCTTAAAAATATTTTGGCCAGTAGAGTATTGAATCCGCAATATTTCAGTAAAGAAAGGAACTTAATATTACTGGGTGTCCAGGTTGATATACTCTTAAACCCTAGTATGTATAACATGGATTTAAAAAAAAGAAAAAAAAAAAAAAAAGAGGCCAATAATCTTGGTTAATGCTATTTACCTAACTTTGTTTTATCCAATGCATCTGAGTGATTCTTACATATTTGTTCCTCACTTGAAGACGATAATTCAAGTGTAATGCCGTTTTCAGCGTTAAATTGATTATATGTATATTTAAGACTAGTGGGCGTTGTGAAACCGAGTCTCCTTCTAATCTTTTGCTTAATTAAATGCAGTTTGCTTGAAATCGACTTAAAGTGAAATGGGAAAGTTATTGTACTCTTTTCCTTCACTGTCCTTGTAGTAATTACAGCGCATGTGTGTTGAGTGTGTGTGTATGTGTTTGTGCAAAAAAAAAGAAAAATGAGGATATGAGCAATAAATGGGAGGAAGAGAAATTTGATGAATGTAATTCTAAAAACAGACTGAAATTAAGATATATTTCTCCTAGCAGGTTTACTTGGAATTTCTGTTGGGAAATGAGTCGATTTCATGGATAATCGCCTTTGAACACCAGGGTTTCCTGTCATTTCTCAATTCAGAAATTAAAAGACAGAATATCACGTTGAAAACAAATTTAAATGAAATAATGCTGTCTGTTATTATGAACATTGAACCTTTGTTTTCTTGAGTGCGAGTTGATTTTTTATGAGGGCACTGTTTTAGTAGGCTAATATATCTTCATCAAGAGAACTTCTGAGCTAATAATAGATATTTTCTACCACAAGGATAACCTGGTATTTTCTGGGAGTATACATACACACACACACTCACACACACACACACACACACACACACACATATATATATATATATATATATATATATATATATATATATATATATATATATATATATATATATATATATATATATATATATATATATATATATATATATATATATATATATATATATATATATATATATATATATATATATATATATATATATATATATATATATATATATATATATATATATATATATATATGTGTGTGTGTGTGTGTGTGTATGTGTGTGTCTGCTTGTAATATTTTTCCCTTTTTTGAATAGATATTTAGCATCAATACATTATTAAAAGCAATGAATCAGATTTAACTAACCAAAAACAATAAGTAGCATTGAAGACAAAAAGATACTTTTCCAGATCAAACCTGATAATGTTCCTCAACGTGATGATGCAATATTTCTCAGGGTTAATAAACTAACCTATGTTTGCCTCCTCATAAGGTCATACTTTTCTGCAAACCGTTCAGTTGACACCTTCACATCCCATCCTATCACCCCCTCACTGCCCCCCCCCCCCCCCCCCCCCCCCCCCAGCCCCCCCATTCCCCATGAGTTGCTCTCACACAACCTTTGCCTAGATCTTTGGGCGCCCTTCCGTGATACGATCTCTTTAAGTCGAAATGGTACTTTATATCGTCCAAGTTAGTTCTACTTTCTTTTAGTTTGCTTTGTTTGCCTTGTCTGCCACTGAGGAAAAGTTATAAGTATTAAGGTGGATCACATTCTATTATTGCTTCCCGAACGGCTGATTTACAGGAGGTAAGAACTTATATTATTGTCCCTTACAATGATTTATTGGATGACAGTCATGTGAACTTTTGTTTTCATCTTGAACCTGGGCGATTAATCAGTTTAGCTGGCTTCAGTATTTTAACTTGTACTTTTGTACAATATACATATTGCAATATGCAGCATAAATACTGAACCACACAAACACAAATATAGCCATTTGCTTTGTCTCACCATGGAAGTAGGTATGTTATTTAGGCAAGTTGTAGAATGACACATTCTCTTAGTGCAATACTCTTATTTAAGAATTTTTGCATCAGTGATTTATTGGAAGACTTAAAATATAAAAACTAAACAAGTAAAATATAGTTGTGAGGCTAATAACTGAAAGAAAATGTCGATAGTCTAGTAACCTCTCACAAACAAAATACGACTTCAGCGATATTTTATCTTTCATTAATCCAAAACCCTCATTAAATTCAAATACCAAAGGACAAGAAAACCCTCCGAGACATCTTCACTATCATAGTTGCCGACAGTGGCGCGATAATCAAGCTTGTCGTCTGTATCAGAACAAAAAAGGCCTCGAAGCTCCTAACTAAAAGTCCGAGGAGGATGAAAAGTATAGTCTGCCAACACTAATGAACTGCTCAAGGATACTCAACCACCAATGTAGGCATAAATAAAATGCGCCTCTTCGTGTGGATTTCACGTCGCAATCAAGATGGAAACATAAGATATTCATAGTAATAATCAAGCCAGAGAGAGATTCACGCAACACACCGGGGCTATTGACATTTCAATCGACAGCTGTTTCTTATGAATCCTTGTGGCAATTCACACTGTAAAGCAAATATCACCCCCCCCCCCCCCCCACCACACCCCTTAATTCCCAAGGACTACATTAGAGTCACCGCAAAGGGCCACATCTTCAGAATCGAAGGGTACTCGAGATCACATCAATGTAGCCTTCACATCATCCATGCCTGTAAAGATAGACCTTGATAGTAGGATAGTTAAATGGTCTGTCGGAGGTACCAACCGCATGAATCATATCAGCAGTCGTTGCAAGTCATGTCTGAAATTCATGTTACCTTGCTATCGAACGACAGTCTACGCTAGGATGTTAGGTCGATTCAATTTGATCATGTTTATTTTTTTTCTTGTTATCTCGCAGTAATATTACAGTAATTTCATATGGAACACATAAAACTTGTCCTCATTTAGGCTGATGTATATTCCCTAATTTTTGTTATGTAGAAAATGTAACTTCTTACTAATAACAAGCAATTGAGCTATGTTGAGCTTTAATGCGTCTTCATTTCAAATCTTTATTTTGTGAAAAAAAAACCTACTGCCACGACTTACAAAGTAGATTTAAATTGTTCTGTTTTGTAATATTGAGTAAGAGAAGCAGATGTTTTGTCCAAAAGATTTTTTAAATGATTCTGTGTTGTAAATTACTTTATAGAATTTTCTGGATTTTCAAACTGCAAAGAGAATTTATATGCATACGTGTGTGTATATATATGTGTAAGTGTGTTTATGTTTCAGAGAGAGAGAGAGAGAGAGAGAGAGAGAGAGAGAGAGGAGAGAGGATGAAATTTGTTTCCATTCCTTAAAACCAGTTCAGTCTGTTATTCAGTTTTGAACTATTACATCAAATATGTAGAAATATTTGTATCCAGGGAGATATTATAACTGCCAAAGCGAGTAATGAATATTGATGACAAAATATTGCTACAGAGATAAAAGATTCAATAGATGCCAGCAACGGTTTTAATTGTATGTACGAATCGGACAGTTCGAATGCTAATCAATAAAATATTCAACATACATATTTTATGATAGTACGGGGAACGAGAAATGCGACAAATAAATATTCTATTATGCAACTGGCGTCGGCGCCATGTGTACGGTAAAGATTATCATTTATTCGAGGCCATGAAATTCTGTTTCGTAGCAGAAATGTTTTTAAACGTCTTATTCCCTTTCCTGTTAATAAATGTACACATTATGCTCTAACCACTGATGCAAAATATCACGATGACTCTCAGTATCTTAATGATATTCACATTATTATTAAATTAATTATCAAATATTAATTAATCATCAAATAGATGATAGAGCTTAATCTATAAGATTAAGATTATATTGATGTTAAAGATAGGGAGTATACCTAATTCCCATTCTAACGTAATTATCTAAAATTATTATTACCTATACTTTTTTTAACAAGAAAAAAACACTATTTATACATAAATGTGGTAATTATCATATAATGACATCATGAAGCAACAGTAAACCATTAGTTATCATTATAAAAAACCTCAGTTTTAAAAACATTTACATAAAGATTTTTAGTAAAAAAAAGATAAATAGATAAAGCGATTGACGAATTTCGATATCATTTCACGATACGAATGGAATACGTTATGAAAATTTTTCGCACTTTTAGTAATATATGCTAATATTTTCCATCGTCCTAATGATACCTTTTAAACGGGCAAAACAGCTTTTCATGAATTACTCATGATAGTAAAGTGTGGGAGGCCAGGTGTATAATTTAATCTCACGTAAGTACATGAAATTGCACACATACAGACATACACACAGGTAATTCCATATTCATCCTCTCGATCATATATATTATTAACACAAGCATCGATGAACCTTCCATACTTAAATATTTATAAGACAGCAAATATCCACAATATCGTCAGGTTACGTAATCGATTTTGTGTATAGTAAATATATATATATATAGATATATATACTATATATATATAATATATATATATATATATATATATATATATATATATAATATATATTTGATTTTTACGTCATATTAATATGAAAACGTGAATCCCGTTACAGTGAGGTTTGTGCATGTCTTCAATACTGAATACGAAGGACTATTAACGGTATTGTGTTATCTGCGATAGGGCTTCAATGGGTGCCCGAAATAACGTTAGAAATCTTCTCCCAGATACCAAATGGTTCTGTGAGGACAAATTATTGCTAGAATATATATATATATATATATATATATATATATATATATATCTATATATATATATATATATATGATAATATATATATATATATATATATATATATATATATATATATATATGATATATGCATATATATAATATATATATTATATATATATATATATATATATATATATATATATATATATATATTATTCTAGCAATAATTGTCCTAACAGGACCATTTGGTATCTGGGAGAAGTTTTCTAACGTTATTTAGGGCACCCATTGAAGCCCTATCGCAGACAACACAATATTGTTAATAGTTTTCGTATTCAGTAGTGAACACAATGCACAAACCTCACTGTAACGGGATTCACGTTTTCATATCAATATGACGTAAAAAATCAATTAACTTCGTTATTTGTCAGTCGAAAATTCTGGGTATTGTGCAGTGGCTTTTATTTTATCGTTCGTATATTCATTGTTATGATTATTCAGATTGAACAAACGGTCACAAAAAAGCCATACTAAAGACCCATTGACTTACCAAGTAAGCCTCCAAATTAGACAGGGAGCACAAACCACAGGAATAGATTATATTGCATTAAAAACGTATACATGCATACATACAGACACGCACATACACGTGTACGCATACACACACACACACACACCCACACATACACATATACATATATATATATATATATATATATATATATATATATATATATATATATATATATATATATATATATATATATATATATATATATATATATATATATCTATATACTATATATATACATAAGGACAAAAAAAAAGAATAACTAACGACACGGTGCAAAGAAAATCAGCTAATGCGGTAGACCATTTAAAAGGACTACAATAAAATTAGAGTACAAGGGTGAAAGAGAAGGTGGGTGAATATGTTTAACCTTTATGAGCCTTGACCACTTTTGATTAAATTGCTATTAAAAGTTAATGTTAATAATGAAATATTTTGAAACAATTTCTTGCGTTAATAGGTTGTAGGTTTGGAATAAAGGGGGTTTCTGCCTTGTTATTGTAAGCCATATATATAAATTTATTGATTTTGCAATCCAGTATAATAATAATAATAATAATAATAATAATAATAATAATAATAATAATAATAATAATAATAATAATAATATACATGTAAAATCAGCTTAGAAAGTGCGTGTCAATAACAAGACAAACTTGTTGCTGGAAGGGAACTGGTCAACTTGGAGGAGTCAGTACACCTGCAAGGAAGGTTACATCTCCCTATTTGCCAGACCCTGAAGGAAAGACTCCAGTGATAGTTGTGAAAATAAAGTAACGGCTAAAGAAAAAGAAAAGAAAAATCATAAAGATAAGGCAACCTCTTACTAAACCACCAGGTACCCTCAGCACAGGAGTAGTGGAATGGACGAAGGCAGAACTCCGAAACATAGACCAGAAAACTAGGAAGCATGACAATACACAAAGCACTTCACTCAAGAGCATATACGGACAGACTATACATAACACAAAAGGAAGGAAGGAGATCACTAAGCATAAAGGACTGCGTTAACATCGAGAAAAGAGCACTGAAGCAAAATCTGAAAACCAGTGAAGACGAGTGGCTCAAGAGTGCATGGGAAGAAGGACTGATAAGAGTAGACGAAGACCCAGATATATACAGAGACAGGAGAATGACAAACAGAACAGAGGACTGGCACAACAAAACCAATGCAAGGACAATACATGAGCCAGACTAGAGGGCTATTCAGTGATGAAACATAGCAATGGATACAGAGAGAGAGCTAAAGAAGGAAACAGAAGGAATGATCAGAGGCACGAAATCAGGCCCTAAGAACGGATATGTTCAAAGAATGAACGTGACGTTGATGACAAAATCAAGAGGAAAGTATCACTCACTGATGTTGCAATACCACGAAACGCCAGAGTTGAAGAAAAAGAAAGGAGAAATGGATAAAGTATCAAGACCTGGAAAATAGAAATAAGAAGGATATGGGATATACCAGTGGGAAATTGCACCCATAATCCTAGGAACACTAGGCACGATACCAAGATCCCTGAAAGGAATCTGGAAAACTAGAGGCTGAAGTAGCTTCAGGACTCATGAAGAAGAGTGTGCTCCTAGCAACAGCGTACATCGTAAGAAAAAGTGAGGACTCCTAGGGAAGCAGGTGCAACGCGGAAGCCCATACTATAAATATCGCCCAGTCTTATTGGAGGTCTGTGATAGACAACAACCACGCCACCCCCTAAAAGAAAAAAAAGAAGAAGAACATATATATATATATATATATATATATATATATATATATATATATATATATATATATATATACATACATATATATATATCTATAGAGTATATATATATATATATATATATATATATATATATATATATATATATATATATATATATATATATATATATATATATATATATATATATGTATATAGATATATATATATATATATATATATCTATATATATATATATATATATATATATATATAATAATAAAATTTCAGTCCAAAAGAATATAGAAAACCAGATAAAATAAAAATAAAAGAACTAACGTTTGCATGTCATCCAAATATTTACTTGATCCGACCTAGGTTCATGATGGCGGGGTAACATGTATGTAAACAATATAGTTGATTAGTCTGGGCAACGTAATGATATCATGACGTCAGATATTTGCCAGCAACAACGACAGCTATTTAGATGCCATTGTATTCTGCAGACCAACAATTCCTATCTTATACGCCAACATTGCAATTGAGAAGCCATAGGTTTTACGAAGAAGAGTTGGGTCACTGATAAAGATTTAAAATAATGGATATTAGTGAAGTATTACTATTAAGAAATTTTTTCAAGAATTAACCAACTTTTTACATAACACCCTATTGGTCCTTTATAATATAAAACCTTATAAAGTACTTTGTCGTATTATTTATCCAAAAAATTAGTAAGTTAATAAAATAAATAAATTAAAAAAATGAAAAAAAAAAGAATAAATAAAATAAATGTTAGGATACCGAATAAATCTGTGTTTCCTTAGTTTTTCAAATGCATGTAACTCCATATTAATTACGAATGAATATTTTCATCGTAATGGCAATGCAGTTTTCATAATTGTTTGATAAGCACTATCTGAATAAAAATGTCATTTATTTGTATCCAGTTGTTTCACTTAAGAATTACGTAAAAGACAACACACGAAACTTAAACATTATCATGGAGAAAATCCACGCTTCGATGAATGCACAGAAATTGTTTCTCTATAGGTAACTCACCCAATGTTATGTTCCAGTAAAAACCTAAAAGTCTGGAAATTTGCGGCTCATCTTCCGCTCGATACCGGCCCTTACTCGCAACCTCGCCAAGAGACTCACCAGTAGTCCGCTACAGAAACTTTATGCACCAGAAGTAGAAGATGAAAAGGCTACGAATAGATCTTAACGATTGCTATCATAAAATCCTTACAATTTACGATATGATCATGAATGGCTAAAACAACTCTCCATGAACAACAATCTCAACTTCCTAGAGATCATTGTATGGGCAACATCACTTTACACGATCGAAATGACAATTGTCGAACGATGAAAGAAACTATGCCCACTTTCATCAGGGAGCCATGTTCGACTGTCATCGACAGAAGCATCACAGAAAACGTTCCAGGGATTGACCAGCAAGTTCTAAAAAGTTCGTAGACTGCTCCTACAATGCCTGAAACATCTTGTTTGATTTAGAAAAATGTCTTTCACAACGACAAGGACCTCAACTGGGACCAGAAACTAAGTATCTGGCTGGTCAAATAACCAATAAAATTTTGTACATCTGATCAAAATGCAACCGCCATAATTCCTATGTGCATTAAAATTCAATCATTAATTGTGAAACTTTTAGTTATATATGACTTTCTGATAACAAAAATCGAATGACGAGTAACACGGATCTTTAGAAAACAAATACTGTAAACTCTGTGGCCATTATTATTATTATTGTTGTTTTTTTCTTTTTTTTTGCTTTATCACAGTCCTCCAATTCGACTGGGTGGTATTTTATAGTGTGGGGTTTCCGGGTTGCATCCTGCCTCCTTAGGAGTCCATCACTTTTCTTACTATGTTTGCCGTTTCTAGGATCACACTCTTCTGCATGAGTCCTGGAGCTACTTCAGCCTCTATTTTTTCTAGATTCCTTTTTCAGCGATCTTGGGATCGTGCCTAGTGCTCCTATGATTATGGGTACGATTCCACTGGCATATCCCATATCCTTCTTATTTTCTATTTTCAGATCTTGATACTATCCATTTTTTCCCTGTCATTCTCTTCAAACTCTGGTGTCCCATGGTATTGCGCCAGAGTTGAAGAGATAGAGAGGGAAAAAATGGATAAGTATCAAGATCTGAAAATAGAAATAAGAAGGATATGGGATATGCCAGTGGAAATCGTACCATAATCATAGGAGCACAAGGCACGATCCCAAGATCGCTGAAAAAGGAATCTAGAAAAAATAGAGGCTGAAGTAGCTCCAGGACTCATGCAGAAGAGTGTGATCCTAGAAACGGCACACATAAGAAAAGTGATGGACTTCCAAGGAGGCAGGATGCAACCCGGAACCCCACACTATAAATACCACTCAGTCGAATTGGAGAACTGTGATGGAGCAAAAAAAAAAAAAAAAAAAAAAAATACAAAAAAAACAAAAAAAAAAAAAAAGAAAGAAAGAAAAAAAGATATAATAATAATAATCTAATAATAATAATAAATAATAATAACTAATAATAATAATATAATAATAATAATTATTATTATTATTTTATTATTATTATTATATTGTTTACTAATATTGAAAATAATAGCAAATTTTACAGAATTGATTTTTTAAACAAAAAATACACTCAATTTTTCTAATGATTTGTTTGTCTAGCGCACTGGTATTCCTACGCAGCTGTCCGATGTTCATCATTCTGTAGTTCATTAACAGCTGCATAGGATTAGCCGGTGTGCTAGGAAAAAACAAGTCATTAGAAAACTGAGAGTATTATTTAAAAAAATCATGTTTTGAAAGATGGTCTGTTTCAGGTATATAATATTATTATTATTATTATTATTATTATTATTATTATTATTATTATTATTATTATTATTATTATTATTATTATTATTATTATTATTAGTATAATTATTATTATTATTATTATTATTATTATTATTATTATTATTGGAATGGTAATAGGACGCATTTTTCTTGTCTTGCCTATTATTAGCTCTTCAATCATTGTTTGAAATTGCATCAGTTTTACTGAAGCCTTAATGTTTCTAATTCTAATTCTCAAAGGAAATCCTCAAGCCCAAAAACCATTTGACTTTCAAGGATATATTATATATATATATATATATATATATATATATATATATGATATATTATATCTATATAATATATATATATATATTGTACCCACTGATACGGCAAGATAGTGTCATGGCAAGAACACTCTCATTAGCTGACAGCTTGCACGCTCCTCATGCCGGTGATATTGCAGAAGGACCGCGGTTTCGAACCACAAAGCTGGACTGACGGGTGGCAGAGAATGCGGAAATGATGAAAGTGTTCATTCAATAGCTTAGCAATACCTATGAGACCATATGAGAGAGAGAGAGAGAGAGAGAGAGAGAGAGGAGAGAGATAGAGAGAGAGAGAGAGAGAGAGAGAGATTTCATTGTAATGAGAGATAGAAAGTGGAGTTTAGCTACGATATTCGGAACCCTGATCTCAAGGCACCTTATGTCAATTAGGCCATAACAGTGGTTTTTTTTAATAAGACTATCATCTTATCTCGTAGGATCTTCTCTCTTATAACGCGCCAATCATCTAATCAATTTGGATATATAAGGCTTGTTTGTCTCGCACTCCTCTGCTTTGATGTTTCTCCCATATTCCACATTAAGAGAGTCTCCTATGACGGTCAGCACATTATTTTTTCATGCCGTGACGGAAAATGAAATGCCACGAATTATATCTTAAAGATATTACTATGAACTGAGATGCGATTCGTGTTACTTTCGTATTCCTTTATATTATACACTATATATTAATAAGTAACTAATTGTACAATTATCCTAATATTTATAAATTATCGTTATCAATGGCTTAGAACCCTAAGAAGTAATAATAATTAATTGCTTATTTATTCATTCAGTAATATAATGTATTGATGACGTAAAAACGTTGCGTGAATTTAAAGTATAGGTCATCGACGTACAATTAAGAAAAAGAAGATGAGGATATGAATGATATTTTCACTTTAGCCAACATAACCGCTAACATGATCCTTACTGCCTTCTCTGATGCTAGAGGTATTTTTTCAGAACTTAGGATTATGAAACCAGTTAATTTCTATCGGTCTTACAGAAGAAACGCATGGATTGCATTGAACATATTTGATCTACGTTATAAAAATAAAAAACATTCCACCGCCTTTCTTTGACTTATGACACGTGCAGCATGTATAGAATTGATGTTTTTGTCATGTGAATTTGCATACTGTAAAAAATAGTAAACTTACGTATTTAGAATATCGAATCATGTAATGAAATCTTGTTTTTTACAATAGCAAATGGGTGTGGGACCGCTTAATACATTCCAATTTTGACACATTTTTTAATAGCCATATAATTAATAAATATATTATATATATATATATATTATATATATATATATATATATATATATATATATATATATATATATATATATTAACAAAATGAACTGATTCTCTATATCCCAGTCACGCCTCATTCAACTGAGTCATAAATGAGCCTGCTGTTTTGTGAAACGTCCAGATACTGGCCTCTTTAGAGAACAGTGATACACGCTCGACATTATTCGGCTATCAGGGAGAGACAGAAGTTACTTTTCGACTCTACTCTTAATATCCTGTCGAATTCAGGTTCTGTATTTGGAATGATTGATTGGCGAGTTTAACACAGGGACAATTGAGGCAGTTTTGTTTTTTTACACGCATGCGACAACTTCTGTACCTATAAACTGCGACCAATGTAGCATACAAAATTAGGAAGGTGATGTCAGTTATAATTTGCGGCTTGTTGCAAAAGGGAAGAACGGTATACTTTATAAGAAGTATTTTGTTTCCAGGAGTTTAAAAGTTGAAAGGCATATACAGCAAGATGAATGTCTATTTCTTTGATAATTAACGATTTCATTATATCAGGAATATCCTAATTGTCTTTGACGATTTTGCACGTGGGTGCGGAAATTTTCTTGTTCTCTTTTACAGCATAGCAATTTATTTTCTTTAAATCTTTCCAAATAAATCTCTGATATTCTTGGAATAAACAACCTCGAACCAGCTTTTACATTTAAACATTAGAGAGGAGATTTACGAAATATCACTAAACTTCTGATGAAATTCAATTACTCCTTCCAGAGAGATAATCTGTGTTCAATTAATCAGTGCCACACCAAACTAGTTTCTTAGAACGTCTTACCCCGTCCTAAGAAAATCGTAAATAGTTTGAATATGGCGCGACTATTACATGTATGTTTGAAAATCAGTTAATTTGCTTATATATATATATATATATATATATATATATATATATATATATATATATATATATATATATATATATATATATATATATATATATATATATATATATAGTATAGACTATAGAAACAGGACGAGATGGACGGCAAAAAATTTTGAGCAGGCTCAAGTAAGGTTCCCTTCCCGTCCTAGCCCGTCCATGAAATTCATAAACACATCGCAAAAGTTGCTACTGCCAAGGCTTGGCTACTACGTCCCACTTCGTTCGAACACAGTTTGGGTCTCTTTGAGAACAATTTTCGAGACGAAGTGCTAACGAGTTCTGTGTGACTGGGTATTAGAAATTTCTTTATATGTATGTATATATATATATATATATATATATATATATAGTATATATATATATATAAATATATAAATATATATATATATATATATATATATAATATATATATATATAATATATGTATATATAGATATATATATATATATATATATATATATATATATATATATATATATATATATATATATATATCTATATATATATATATCTATATATATATATATATATATATATATATATATATATATATATATATATATATATATATATATATATATATATAGTATGTATGATATAGTATGTATATGTATGTATGTATATATATATATATATATATATTATATATATATATATATATATATATCTATATATATATATATATATATATATATATATATATATATATACATATATATATATATATATATATATATATATATATATATATATATATATATATATATATATATATATATATATATATATATATATATATATATATATATAGTGAGAGAGAGAGAGTTTTTCCCGGGATAATCCGTCTTCGATGCAGGTTTCATCGGTTATCGTTAATTCCCCAAGTTTCCAGCGTCGACAAGAAGCGCATCCATCAGCAGTTCGCAGTTCGTTTTCTCGATCGAGGGTGTCACGGGTCCAGACTTCAATCCTCCGTTACCGTTTTCATATCTGTTCAAGAAAGAACATTGTTAGTTTAGAAGAACAACTGAGATATTTTCTTTGTCCGTGTTATGTTTAAAGTTAAAAAGACCGTTATTGATTTACTGAATTTACTGAGGAAATAATATAACTGTTTCAAGGGTGTGGCAACAATACCATATTGTTTTTAACAGAATACACTAAAGCAATAATTATCTATTAATGTTGTGTTAAAATTACCATTATTGCTTGGTTTTTAAGAATATCCTGAAGAAAATATTAAAGCTGTTCACGTGGTTTACAAGAATGAGCTGAACAAATAATTTTCCCTTTTCTGTTAGTTAAAAATGGCCATTATTTCAGCAGAATTTACTAAATCAATATTTTTATTTGTGTATAGTACATTTTATATTTCCATATAGAGATGCTATAGAAATATTCGCTTTAGCAACAGTGTTATTATTAACTTTACTGATTATAAATATCATTGTCCATTATGAAAATAATGTGTTTAATATTTTGTTCTTGCATTTGGCAATTAGTCGTACTGTTTTAACGAAAGGTAGCATTCCTAACGATTCAATGAAACATAGTCGTTATCAATTTTGTCGAAATAAAATCAAATCCAAAGTTACATTTGTCTCGAATAATCACTTGCTTTCTTTGGTATTTTGTTTTAATTTTTGAAATATAATTATTTGTCCTCATGTGAATATATAGTTTCTTAGGAATCATGTCTTGTAACCATCAGCTTTTTTATTCCTTTATATCTGTTTAGAAGTATTTAAAATTAACAAATAACTTCATTCTAAAAGGTATTTTCATTAGGTTAACCTTAACTCCGCATTAACCCCAATATATACAAAAAGAATATTTCTCTTTCATTTCGGATTATTAGTCTGTTCCCATATAAGCAAATTGATTTCGTTTTTCTCTTTAAATGAAGATCCAATTAACTTTACCTTTCTCTAGATTATCCAACCCTCTACAATTTAAAATGTGGGGTGCTTTGAGCTGTAATGTATTAATATATTTATTTAAGTACCTTGATATATTCAAATACATTCCTTTTGCATTCTTTGGGAAACGTTAATGTCTACCATACTTTAACTTCACTGACATATATAAAATGTGAAAACTATGATATCATTGCAGTGATTTTTATATATTCTGATTCTGGATTTTAGAGGTATATTTAATAAAACTAAGAATCAGCCTATTTTCTTGAAAATATTATCGAAACTTAATTTTCTGCCTTCAAATGTAAGAAAGAAACTCATCGAAGGATAATATATATATATATATATATATCTATATATATATATATATATATATATATATATATATATATATTATATATATATATATGTATATATATCTATATTGTCTGAACTCTCGTTCACGCTCCCGTCCCGGAAAATGTAATCTAACACTAAAACTATTGGCTTTGATGGAGGAACGAGAAATCACAACAAAGAAAAGAGAAAAAAACTATGATTGAAGGCCGATAATATTGAGGAAGGAGGAATTTACATAAAAGCTGGACTTTAGTTTTAAATGTACTATATTTACATTTATTTACATAGGTCCAGGAACTAATAAGGTGGTTGATTGTTGTTCCACCGGAAACACGAGGCTGGGGCAACCAGACAAGTTCAGATTTTTGTGCAAACAGTTCCCAAAGGGTTCCCAACTTCTCCCACAATCAAGCACGGTGTTTGTCTGCAAAGAGATTGTATCCTAGCATAAGCACTGGGGTGAGGGAACACATGGCGAGCATTAGAGACTACTTGCTTTCAATAAAAGATTTACAACTGCTCAGGGAAGGGAATGGAAATGACCGGGAGTTTACAGAAGGAACTATTAGGTTGCTTGAATTATTTAGGGGATGTTTATTAATATCACAAGGGGCATAATCACAGCATTCAACCAAGATTGGGAGAGTGAGAAGCTAAACAAAGGAGGGGGAAAGTTGCCTTGGGAGAATGGAAATGAAATACAGACAAAAGGCAAAACAATTAATTCCCGTCTGAACTAAATTTACTCTCACAGTACCTGGAAATCCTGGGCCTGGTAGTCTTCTTATCTGCTGATATTTGTGTGCACTATGGATATATAAAAATATTTGGGATTTCCCCAGAGGAGGCAGGGGGAGCAGAAACGGGTGAAGTGGTGTATGCAGGGCGAGGCAACAGGAGCTTCTGAGCCTTCCTAGTTCTGAGGTGCTTCTAAGAGCGAGCCACTGGGTCCCTGCCCTTTTTAAGATTTCTCCTGGTAAGCTCCAGCCAAATCCAGATTTTCCCTGAGGGAGTTAATTCAGGACAGCCAATGGGAGCAAACATAGCTTTGTACAGAATGGAGGTTTTCACTTCAAAGGGCAACTTATATTAACAAGGATGAATGAGTCTTATTATAAGAATCCTCCTCACTTTCCTATATATATATATATATATATATATATATATATATATATATATATATATTATATATATATATATATATATATATATAAAGGAATTAAACAGGGAGACCCCATCTCCCCTTAATTATTCACAGCTTGCCCTAGAAGAAGTTTTTAAGAACTTAGATTGGGAAAAATGTAGGAATCAACATCAATGGGGAATACCTTAACAACTACTTAAGATTTGCAGATGATATAGTTCTAGTCAGTGAATCAGGAGAGGAATTACAAAGATGATAAGAGATTTGAATAGAAAAAGCAGAGATGTGGTCCTGAAAATGAATATGAGTAAAACTAAGTTATTGTTCAATAAAAAATGCAGACAACAAATAAGTTATGGACGAACCTCTAGAAATTGTTTAATGAATATAGTACGTATTTAGGAGAATGTAAGTTTTCCCCAGTACATGAGACCGAATTAAGAGAAGGATAAGCATAGGATAGAGAGCTTTTGGTGAACAAAATGAGATTATGAAAAGTCAAATGCCATTTTCTCTGAAAAAGACAAGTATTTAATCAGATGGTCTTACCAGCATTAATTTATTCTCTTTCTGTGAAAAATTAAAGTGTATTACACCTATAACTAGCAAAAATCCTGAAATCAATTAGGATATGCTTAAAATTTCTCCACATCCTTACGCGGGTTCGTAATTAGATGTTTGAACAAACTTACAAGGAGATTAGGATAAACGGTTAATTTAGTCTCTGCTTTCTTACTATAAAAATGACAAAGCTATTTTCCTTCTCTCTCTCTCTCTCTCTCTCTCTCTCTTCCATCTCTCTCTCTCTCTCTCTCTCTCTCTCTCATTTTTTTAGGCAATGAGCTACTTACCTCAAAACAAAACTTACACTTTAGAAATATGCTGTTCACATTAAATCATATTCATCTTTTTATGTTTGTAACAGCTAACAATGTAGTTACATAATTAAATATTTAGGATTCTTCTTCGAAACTGCAACCGAATGAAACCGCATATTCAGGATTCCTCTTCAAAACTACACCGAAATGAAACCGAATCAAATATGTTATAGTTATCGACGGAGATAATTTAAGGCAAATTCCTCCGAAATGACAAGATTATTTTAGGTGCGTTATCTGTATGCTTTTAAATGTTTAGCAGCAAACACTCTCGATTAACTTAAACAATATGTCTTTTGAATGTTAATCCAAACAGGTTCGTCGTCGCACTTGAAAAACCATAAGTTACATAAAATCAGTATTACACATAATTGAATATTTCGATTCTAAAGACTTTATTGAAAGTATTTTGCACTTGTAATTCAAATTTGTTTTTATATTTATTTTTTTATGGCTATCTATAACAGTCGGGTTTAACGATCGATGGTATTGCTGAATGAAATTAGATGTAGTGAGGAAAACAGAGATGTTCATTTATGGTAATTATATTAATATTAATTCATTTACTTTCTGTACTAATTTCACATTGATTACAGTGTTACGAATGAATGGGATGTGTTTATTCCATATTGTAGCACACTAACTATGCAAGAATATAAATTAACGAGAAATTATCGTAACAGAAGTCAAAATAAGTTAAGACTACAAATTACACCACCAGATCTTTAGTGAGTTCAGTCTACAATATTTTCTGTCTATCACAGCCTGTACATTATACTATAAAAGGTTCACTCCATGGCGATTTTACTCTATAATAGCGTGATCTCCAGAAATGGAAACAATTGTAACTTCAGCAGAAATATTTGAATACAACAAAATTATTCAACACCAATTCCATTAATACAATAGTCGATAACATTATACATTGAAATGTTGATTGTCGACCATTTAGGGGCCTGAGGAAAGCCATGAAACGAGGGAAAGGGATTCACATAAATGCGCAATGTTTTTGGGAGAACTGTAGTTATGAACAACTTCTATTTTATACCTTCAGTCTAGTAAGGCGACGCCTTAACTTTGTCAAAGCTTGATAATTACCATCTGCGAAAAGGCAGGTTTTCGCGACTTTTATAAATGTGTCTTTTGTAATTTTGCATAAGCAAAGAACTCTAATAACAGATTACCGAGTGAATAATTGTACCCACGAAATCTGTAACATACTCAATACTATATAGGTTCTCTCCTCCAGGTATATTTGAACATTCCAGGGTTCACTATTATCCTGCATTTATTTAGGAAGAAGAATTGTCGTTATTTAAGGAAAGTCCATACGGTGGATATTAATAATTTCTCAAATGGAAGATATGTCTTGAAAACTCAGTAGATATTTAAAAAAAACCCTGCATAGTGAGAGAGAGAGAGAGAGAGAGAGAGAGACAGAGACAGAGAGAGAGAGAGACAGAGAGAGAGAGAGAGAGAGAGAGAGAGAGAGGTCTTAGTAATAGGTACTGGTCCTAGACTGTATCTAACATATGTCTGGTTAATAATAATAATAATAATAATAATAATAATAATAATAATAATAATAATCATAATAACAATAATAATAATATAATAATAACCGTAATTGGGAAAACTCTCTAAGGGGTCCGCAATAATAATAAGAAATGATTGCCAGTTCTGTGCAATATTTTTAAAACTCGTTACAAAGAGCTTTCGAACCCTTCCTGGGTTTTATCTTCAGTCCCAATGAACAATTAGATACACAATGCAAATGTTAGACGACTAGTCAAGGGAGCTGCTATAAGTTTAGGAGAATCATTCAAAGGAAACAAGTGTTTTCTCAACGAAGACCCATTTGTTAATTTTTATATTACTAGTATGTTTTTAAAAGATTTTAACTGTAGGACAGGCTCTGTTTTTCCCTCTCCTGATGCTGCTTCCGGCTTACCTCTCCTTGTCCAGGTAACCACAGCCCCAGGATAGTCTGGTTACGGTGCCCTGTCTACGCCCTTGGATGAAGGACTTCCTGCAACGTTGCAACAACCATTGCGGAATTCCAACAGAATTGCAGCCAGATGGATTGATAGGGGAGATGAAATCACCTAGTTGGAGTTAACTGCCCTCTTTCTTCATCACCTGGTCTATAAACGAGCGAACGACCGGTGTCAACAATCTCCAACGATTCTTGTTTTGTTTTTTTTTTTAAATTGAGGTCTCAGTACATGGTGTATCTAATTGTTCATTTGGACTGAAGATGAACCCAGGGAAAGGTTCGAAAGCTGTTTGTAACGAGTTTTAAAAATTATACACGGACTCGCAACATTTTTTATTATTGTGGACTCCTTAGAATAAAATTATAGTAATAATAATAATAATAATAATAATAATAATAATAATAATAATATAATACTACTACTACAATACGACTACTACTAATAATAATAATAGTGATGATAATAATAATAATAATAATAATACTAATAATATAATAATAATAATAATAATAAAAGGTTTTTAAAGATTTTTGTGTTATCAACCATAATATTTACAAACTCACCAAGTTCGTCGAACTCTAATGCGCCTTTATCGTGGCTGAAAAACTTTTGTCTAACCAAGGTAATAAAAAGTAAGTCCTAACGTTTATAGAAGACTGAACATGATTTTTTTTCTTAATTTGGAACTGAAGGTTAATTCGTTTAGCACCAGATATTATGAATTTATATTTTCTGGTATTTTAACGTGTTCATGAATAAAACCAAAGTTCATGTTACATAAGGAGACTCATCAAAGAATAATTGAGATGACGAATATGACACTCGAGATAATAATAATAATCATCATCAATCATCATCATCATCATCATCATCATCATCATCATCATCATAGGCCATTGTGAGGTATTTTAACTCAGAATTGTCGCGTACATATATCATATATCTATATATTTATACGAACATCCACTTTTTGGGACATTTCTGTTATAATCTGGAAAACCTCCAGCTTTGGAAACTATTAATTAGAATACCCATGTTTACCGACAAAAAATGTAAGTGTTAAGCAAGGATTATGTAAAACTGTTATCATGTAATCTGCCATTCCAATTCTATTTTCACTCTGAATTTAGAAAATTCTGTAAATTCAAGGCTAGTTAAGCAAGTTATCTTTACATAATATTCAATAAAGAATGAAGATTATCTTTAAATCCCCTGATCCCTAAACAAAGGACTGAGGAAGTTTAGAAGATTTAGCAACAAAGCTGTGATATTGGTGAGAAACGTGGAAAATTAAATGACTGATGAATTGTCTTTGCCACCTAATTAAAGAATTAATGTTATTTAAAATATAAAAGTATGTTATGCATACTTACAGTAGGCTTTGCTTTCATTAGGCAGAGAGCATTATGAAGCCAAATTCGTAAGTACCACATATGCCACACGTACAAGTGTTTACAAATTCTTGTCGTTCATATGCAATATAAAAATATTTTCTAATATATATTTAATAAGGTAAAACTAAACAGCCCGAATGATATTCTGTTTATTAAAGAAATGTTAAACAGATAAATAACTATAAATATTCATTCAGATGCGGTGGGGATTCGTTGGCGCCAGCGACAGACTGATAGGTGGCCCCTGCCCTAATGCCCAGACGTCGTCATCGGTGGCAGTAAGGACTCCTACCATGAATGGAGGCTCCCCTTCCTGGATATGAAGGACAGCGGTTGGCAAGAGCCGAGGAGGTCAGTCATTGACATCATATCTGTGATGGCGAGAGTCGATGCGGACTTCAGCTAAGGGTTTCCTTGATCACGGGCCAGGACTCTGTAAAGACCACGAAGTCTGTGTCTAGCTCGCGATCCAAAGGTCGGTAGAGGTGAATGCTGACGCCTTCGTCCACCTTCAGGGCGTCCCACTCTCCTATGATCTGATATTTCACTCGGCCGCCTCTGCCCTGGAATGAAAGGTAAGTTAGTGGTATGGTAATTATTTTCAATGAGATGCAAAACCTATGCAGAGAGTGCATACTTCCGCCAACCTAAACCACCTGTGAATACACAGATTTTAAGACCTGGAACTAAACGGACTTTCAAGCTCAAAGGTAAACTCCTCTAACAATTTATTTGGACAGGCATTTACCTTCCAAATTCTATGTTAGTAAAACGTTTTGTTCGGTTTCCTAAAATCTGGAACATTTCAAGGTGGGTGAGAAGTCAGCCACACAAAAGAGTTCTTAATCCCCAAAACTTATATTCGTGTAACTCCTAAGCTTAGGAAATTTGCCCTTCACTATGCCCCGTTTTTTTTTTCTTTTCCTTTTTTTTACCCACATACGATATGCCTAAATCTAATAACAATTTAACATTCGAGAAAATACCCGAAGCTAAAACTTAAGCTTGAGTTTCTGGGCAGCGTTTACAAAAAAGATAAAATAAATAGATAAAATAAAATAAAGAAAATATAAAAAATATTTTAAAATGGTTCAAACAATACGATTGCCTCTTCGCAAATTGTTTAATTATATAAATCATAGGAAAATCCCAACTAAATTTCTACATGTGTGAAGAGAATGTCTTTACATCTACAATATTCTCAGTAACCAGGGCTAATGAACCCGAATCCTAATGCAATATATTGTAGGAAATAATCATTGCATAATTTCCTGCGCAATAGAAATAAATTTCCAGCTCACATCGGGTTCGAAGCCAGAACTCTTTTACTTGTGTCCTGGGTTCCATCCTGGTGTGAATTAGAAATTTATATGTTGAAAATCTGCAGCAAAATATTCGCTTTTGTTTATCTTTGAGATAACAGATCTGGGTGAGTGGGATGAGAATTTAAACCGTCAAACAGATGGCACTTTGAAACTGTTATCGATTATTTGCCAATTGATATTAAAAAAAAATCCAAGATAAATATTCAGAACTTATGAAACCGTAGAAATAAAAGGAAATATCCAAAATTTTTTAATTTAAGTTTACTTAACGCTTAAATTCCTTGAAATTTACTTTTATTCTCACAATGGCTTAACATCACGTATCTCCTACGCGAAGTGCAAGTCAGTATTTGACAACATTATTGATCCTTCCGTTCGAAAATACGGGAAAAACCCTCGAAGCTCTTAGTATAGTGCCTAATTTCAATAAGGAAACGAACAAATATTCGAAACAAAAGTTAACACATTCGTTAATAAATACCTCCTTAAAAATTGAGTCTTATAAATCGCCAAATAATACTGCCACAGACCTTTGAACCGTTGGAAGTTCACTAATTTACTTGTCCAAACTGATGATTATTTTATACAAGCACCACGAAATAACGCATTTTATCTCGCTGCCATAGCTACGCTCGAGTGGAAAAGCCTTGTCTAATCTTCTAAAATTCACTATGCTAGTTCACTATGTCTATTAATATCATTTAGAAAATAATTAAGATGCCATATGAAAACAAGTAAGAAATACGCCTAAGTTTCTTCGGCGCAATTGAGGTTTCTGTAAAACGTATGATGCTGCATGAAACTCTCAGAGACGGTCCCGTTGTGGCCTGTTTTGTTGGCACCTACGTGGTGTCAGACTCACGATCATGACTAGCTTTAACCTTAAATTAAAAAAAATAACTATTGAGGCTAGAGGGCTGCAATTTGCTATGTTTTATCATTGGAAGGTGGATGATAAACATATTAATTTACAGACCTCTCGCCTCAGTAATTTTTAAATCTGAGGGCGCACTGGCAGACAAGTAACAATCTCAGTAGTTTTCCTTTACAAAAAAACTGAAAAGAATACTTCCAGTTTCTCCTTCAAACTCATACGTTCTAGTTCTTTTTTAGCATTAGATACTTTAGAAGTAATTTTTGTCCATCATGTTATTTTTCTGGAAGGCTTTCTATCAAACTCGAATGTAGAATTACCTCAGAGAACGAAATGAAATAAAAAACATCTTTTGTTGGTGACGAAAATAGAGATGAAAATGCTTGCGTTTTTTTCCCCCATCAGTTCATCGCCGCTAATAATGTTGAGGATAACGATAATGACCGTGCATAAGACTATCATTTAGTACAGCTAAAGACAATATGCTTTCCAATTCGAAGATGATGCCATTACTGCCATACAATGAAAGTTCAAAGAGCGGTACTTCTCATAGAAAGCTGAAATAATGAGTCGCATTCCTCAGAAAGAATAACAACCAACTTTGAATTTCCAAAGTCGTTAGAGTTCGAGGAGTTTCGAGACTCTTCAAAGAGACCGCGATCTATTCTCTGGAGCTTGCTTTCTTGCAAAGACCGATACTATTCATAGGGGTTATTGGAGGTCTTCTCGTCGGGAGAAAAAAAGTTAAAGAATTGGTTATCAGGAGGTATGCGAAGCCGTAGTCTATATGTATAAAAGACAATGTCTGTCTGTCTGTTCGTTATGCACGCCCAGACTATAAAAGTTAGGGATATAGGACTAAAAAATTGTTGCCATAGAATCGCCCCCCCCCCCCCCCCCCCCACCTCCCTCATTTAATAACTACAAATTTGTCACACCTTCATACAAGCTTTAGACCAACCTACACTTTCGTCTTTGTTTATCGAATACACTACCGGGGAAATCTTAAATTAATGATCAGTAGAAATCAGTTTCTAAAGACATAGGCGTCTACAAAATTCCCTCTATGGATTGTGATATGTGAAGCTATGAATTCACAGCCAAATCTCCATCGGAAAGATAAACTCAACATAGGTGTAGAGTTAGACATGGGCGACATAGTTCGGCCATTTTTCATCATATAAATAACACGAACCATTGACTGGAATTCATCCCGAATTTTATAAAAACACAGTTGTCAATACAAATGTAAGATAGTAGAATCTTTACAAATAAAATAACAGGATTATAGGATCAACCTTTCCAATGGAGCCTGGAACTCTGACCATATAGACAATATCTTCCTTAAGACAGTGATAAAGCAGATTAAGACAATTGACAAAACCAACTTCGGATTTACACCAGTGTTTTAATGGCCTTTTATACTTTACATATATATGTTCATTATATATATATATATTATATATATATATATATATATATATATATATATATATATATATATATATATATATATATATATATATATATGTGTGTGTGTGTGTTGTGTGTGTGTGTTTGTGTGTGTGTGTGTGTGGGTTTGTATTAATGTGTATGTGCATTTTGCATTTATAAATGCAATTAAACAGTTGAAATTTAGCATAAAAAGGTGTTATGAAATGCTAGCAATGACTGCGGAAATGTGTTGAGTATTTGGGATATTTATCAGAATCTGTTAACGTTAGTTCAACTTTTTTTTATGAAGAAAGTTAGGCTCATTGGACACAAGTGGGTGTAACTTGTTGGCGATAAGGGTAACTGAAGTCACTTATGGTTGAAAAGTTGCAGAGCATTAGGAAAATATTTTACAATCATAATTTAAGAAAGTTTTTCCGGATAAAACCCAGTGGTACATGGAAGTTAGCATTAATTTGTATACTATAGAAAATATGAGTTATAGGCTACAACGGTAAATAGGGCAGACACTATATCCAAACTATGATGTTATAACACTAAAAAATA
>NC_061107.1:39000131-39012631 GCF_015104395.2 Macrobrachium nipponense | reverse complement strand
TTTGTATGGTTATCAGACTGGACATTGTTTCTTCTTACAATGATTTTTAAGTTGTCCAGGCGGTTTTCTATGAACATCTGTGTGGATGAGTGGTAGCGAAGTGTGTTTTTGAGGCGTCTCAAAATGTCATTATGTACAACAGTGATACGTCTCATGATTTCCCGGGTATAGTTCGTCCAGAAGGAGCACCCATATATACTGCAGAAATACGAGCGGAAGAGCAGCAGTTTCACGTCTCCGTGATAAGAGGCAAACCTCCTTGCAATCATGTTGCCAGTTGCACATAGTTTACGACGCCTCTGTTCAATGCCTTTCGTATCTTTTATGTCGTCCGTGATAATGTGACCCAAATTCGGAAATTCGTGCACGAATTCCAGCCGATGATTTCCGAGGAAAATTTGTGGTTCTACAATATACTTAAGCGATCTCGGGAGCAGCGACATGCACTGGGTCTTGGTTTCGTCGTAAATTATATCAAATTCCTCTGCATTTGGCGGCAAGAGTCGATGAGTCGTTGGAGACATTGCACTGATGGGGAACTCAGAACCATATCGTCGGCATAACAGAGGTTGTTTAAAGTTGTTTCATTGACAGTACATCCGATTGGGAATGAGTTTAGTTTGACATTCAAGGCATCTATGCATGTATTAAACAGGTATGGGGAGAGAATGCCCCCTTTCCGAAACCCGTTTAGGGAGCCGAAGGTGTACGACAATACGTTACCCCATTTGACACAGAATTGCTGTGTGGAGAACAAGCAATATAAAATGCCAATTAGATATAGAGGTGTACCTCTTTTATGCAGCTTCAGAAAGAGCTTCAGGTAGTTTACTCTGTCAAATACTATTCTCGCATCCACGAACTGGTTATCAGTGGTGTGTAGAAAGGGGAGAAGTCTCACTAGAAGAACCGACTCGAGTATCTTCGACGAGATCGTTGTGATAGTTAGATACATAGATGGATTGGAAATTCATTATAGGCTTTCTTCCAATTTTGATGAGGCAACTCTAGAGAGTTTGCGCCTTATGTTCTCTGCAGTTCTTCATATATCAGGTTGATAGATAACTCAGTCTTCTTAACTCTAATCTGATATTGATACCGATAACATGTATGTTGAATGGCGGCGGTATGCCTGGATCAAATCACGGCCCTTATGAATCAGAGATCGGTCATTAGTGCACAGTCATGAGAGAGAGAGAGAGAGAGAGAGAGAGAGAGAGAGAGAGAGAGAGAGAGAGAGAGAGAGAGAGAGAGAGAGAGAGTAAGCAATAACTGTTTCAGGCGGAATGACCTTCTACTAAGTGAATTCCTCATATACGAAAAACTTAAAATTCAAAGGTACACCTCATGGATCCATACATAATTTTTTCTACCACTAACATCTAAAACCATAATACTATGCATTTCTGAAATAGAACACTTTACATTATGGTGTTTTTAGAGGGAACTTATCCCCCATTACTGCTTGGTGCTTCTTTGTATGCATATTTTATTAATAACTTTGGTCAGGCATGAGAACATGGATCCCTCTTTCTTCCAGATACGGATATTTCTTCTCTGCTTCAGTTCTTTTATATTCAGAGTGAACTTGCAAATGGAAAAAATGCTACGAAAGTATTCATTCTAAGTCCCTGTTTCACTTTCCTTTCTACCGTGGATCTAAGGATATTATTCTCAAGTACGTGTTTCTTCTTGCAACATTGGCTATGGATATATCAAGCACTTAATAGTGTAGATATCATTAAAATTTAAACATTTATTTTAACAATGTGACAGACCACAAAAATATAAATGGATATTGTAGGATGAGGGAAGGTCTCCTGCCGAATTTCTCTCTGAACTCTTCAGATGCACGAGCCCATGTTAACCCACTTTCATATTTTCCTCTTCTGCTAGAGTTAGGGTAAGAGTTGGTTGGGTACGGCTGGTGAAACTTCGAAAATATTCCGCTGCTCTGAAAATGCTGTCATCGATAAGATGGCAAAACTATTTGAGAAGTAAGTGAAAAACTTAATTTTTCAACGTCCGCCCGTATTACCTTGATACGGTACATATTCGGTCTACATAAGAAAAGTCAAGTGATGTAGATATTGCTAAGTATCATGATAGACTCAATTACTAGTCCCAAGTTTCAGATTTCACGTATCTTATAGCTATGACAATGTCTATGGAAAGTCATAAATAAAAGATCGCGGCTGTTAACCTTTCGTGTATGGGAAGAACGATTGATGGGGACAGCGAGAACTCGCCAAATTCATACATGAAGTATATCAACAGGTTACGTAAATAAAGGTTTCTATGCCTACCTTAAAGAATAATATGCAAAGAGCAATCCAAATCCATTCTTATATAACTGCTTATATAACATCACTGAGAGTGTTTGGCGGCAAAGGACAGTGATAGTCTCTCTCTCTCTCTCTCTCTCTCTCTCTCTCTCTCTCTCTCTCTCTCTCTCTCTCTCTCTGAAAAACATATGCGTATGACTGTTCTCTTGATTTTACTGTTATGTGCTTACACCCAACACTGATATGAAGGAGTGACCGTAGGTCCTCCGATTTTATGGCCTACATGAAGCACATAAGAAAACAATGAAAAGTAAAATCAGGCAGCCAAAAAGAGAAACTAGGAATTACTAATTATCAGCTAATTTCATTAACAATAAAAGGAAATGTCAACGGGACTGATAGGTAGCCTACTGCCCTATTCTACCGCAGCACAGGCATGAGGAAAAGAATGTGGAGCTTAGCTATAAGGATATAAATTTGCCATTTAGACGAAGACAGTCTGTGAGTCACAAAAAATGAGGTAAATTATGTTTCTTGACAGGAAAGAACCGGTCAATGAACTTCAGTATGTTCAAAATGACTGATAGCCCTTTTTCAAGGTTTCGCCATTAAAATTCTCATGGGTCACCAGGTCTTTCATTCCTTATAACATCTTTAATATGTATTCTAAACTATCCTAATTGTAGCCCAGTAATCAGGCTGTGCATTTTCAAGCAGCGACGTCTATTATACTACACTTTCTTAGATCTGCGACTAACTATTGGTTCGATAGAAATTTATTTAAATTTATTTACTAATTACTTAGTCTTTCCTGAATTTCCTCGTTTAGTCATTTTACCTCCTTTTGATAATTACTTTTAATAATTGCTTCATTTGAATGTTTGTTCTAAATCATAGATGCGAATGTGTTTTAACCTTTAAAATCCTAACTTGTTGATTGAGGGGGTATAACAATTAGCAAAATCAAGATAACAAAAATGTATGAGAGAATCATGATAACACTGCATGAAAAAAGTTCGTGAAAACTTTAAATAAAAGACAAGATGTGTTCTCCAAATTTCTTTTTTATTTTAAATATATAGCTTTATTTTCTAGTCTTGTCGGTATGACATAAACACACAAAAAATAGATAAAAAAAATCTCCCAGTATTCAAACTATCGGATATTAAAGAAAATAAAAAATGATCAGTCATTATGTAGTCATCGTTTTCCGGTACACATTATGACCTGCAACCCGTGGGGATTTGTAAAGCAACAAGAAAACAAGATTTTATGTCGCGGAAGTTTTGCTAATACTCTTGATTCCATCGAAGAAGAGGATTATTGTTATTATTATTATGGTTATTATTTGTATTATTGTTTTTTCTCTACTAAAGTGAGTTCATACTAACAACAGATTACAAGATCAGCATAAAAAAAAATCATGATATTGTATTCACATTTCTCTACTTAAAACAATATTGTCGGCAAAGGATGGATCGGTAAGTAACTTGCCTTTACACATATTCGTCACTTGATTCCATCGAAGGAGAGGATTATTATTATTATTATTTTTTTTTTCCTTGGGGGGAGCGTCTGTCTCGATAGTACGAGAGAAAATATAAATTAATTTACAAACTGTATCGATGAGGTAAGTGGTTGATGACAAAACGTCTATTAATCCGGTTTGTTGGATATCGTTACATTCTCTACTAAAGTGAATTCATACTAACAACAAATTACAAGATCAGCTTATAAAATAAATCATGATATTGTATTACATTTCTATAATTAAAACAATATCTCGGCAAAGGATGGATCGCTATGTAACTTGCCTTTACACATCTTAAAGAATTCTTCCCCCAATTGTCAAGAAACAGATCTTTGAAAAAATATTCGTCACTATCTGTCTCCTTTCATATCCCATCCACGTTAGAAAAAGCGGCTTACAATAACTAAATAATCTCCAGTATTTAGAGATGTAATGTAAAAAAGTCATAGTACATAGAAAACCCACCTTCTTGATATCCTGCATTTATTTCTTTGGTTGCCGGAATATTTCAGGGAAGGGTGGGATGGAAAGCGCCTTCATTTTTCCTACCTTAAAGAATTGTTCCCACGAGTTAGCCATCAGACTTTAAAATAATTAGCCACCAACTAACTTCCGTTAAATACCAAACTACGTCACTCGGAAGGGATTAAAATGGAACCATTTTTATTTCGTACCCAGCTGGATATGCAGAAAGATACCTACAACAATAATTTTCGAATAAATCTAGAATAGCAACTTACAAATTTGCAGTATATAAAGAAACTACTTCCCTTGTTGATTTGTTTAACTTTCATAAAATTAAAGTTTAGGTTGAACTTGCATACAGCATATCTTTATGTGCCACGAGAATTTGTTTCCATGTGAATAAGGGTTCAGAATTTTAGATAATTCGTGGGCAATTATATTACTTAAATTGTCCCAAGGAATCTGTTTATAAAGTGAATCAGATATCATTACGGACAAATAAGCAACAAAATCGGAATCTCCCTTCCTGCAAGATTAATGAAAGCCTTAGCGGGACAATCTTTTTGTTTTTAATCTACGTAAATACCACCAGGTCTACAGTAACTAATGGTCTTCATAGTTTCCAGGGGAAAGTCCTTAGCAGAGACAGACAGACAGACAGGCAGACAAACAGAGAGGGAGAATCAAACGCCAACGGCCGATAGGAGATACATATGTAAATCCTTCATTTCTAATAACTTAAGTTGTTGTTACTTCAACCTTAACTAAAATGTAAAAATGATCGTTTATGTAATCACTTTACCCTTCGGGAGAAGATTCCTTAAGTAGTCTTACTTGAGAAGGCTTACTACTTGAACCTTTCCCCTGCGAAATGAATTTCACATAAGACTGGCAGCATCTTGAAGGATCCTATTTAAGACGAAAAATAAAGAAAAGGAAAAGCCCCTTTCCCTCGAGCCTTGGGAAGAACCCGATGCATCCAAACCGGTTCCCTTAAATGAGATGGATTCAGAAATTCGTGTTTTAATGTTATGGTCTTCTGTTCTGCCAAAGCCATTATTACTTGAAAAGAGGAAGGTACTAGTTGAAATTCAACAGATTTCTGTTCTCCCTTTGTTTTATTAATCTATCTATCTACCTACCTAGATAGATAGATAGGTCGATAGGTATAAAGATATGTATGTATGTATGTATATACACACACACACACACACACACACACACACATATATATATATATATATATATATATATATATATATATATATATATATATATATATATATATATATATATATATATATATATATATATGATCTTATAGGTGGATAGATAGATAGTTAGATAGACAGACTGAATGAAAAGGGGACGATAGTAGTTGGTAGATAATATAATTATGTTCTACCTTTGGCCTGTCTATGTGTCTATTCATATATCTACATAGAGAGATATAAGGGCTAATGTATGATAAAATAAAACGAACATATATGCTACTTAAAGGAGAGAGAGAGAGAGAGAGAGAGAGAGAGAGAGAGAGAGAGAGAGAGAGAGAGAGAGAGAGAGAATAAAAAATGAGCAACATAGACCTACGAACGGAATTTCCTCGAAGTTCCTTATATTTTCCGGACAAGGTTTAAGACTGTTAGAAGGTTTAAGACTCCCGAAGATATGTCCTTCTTAACATTTATTCTGATTAAACTTTAGTATATTTCAACTCAAACACTTATAACCCTTAAAGATGCAAAGTTTTCTTTCAAATGACGAAGGCAAAGAACAGAATCCTGGTCTTTCAGAAGCTAATGGTCTGTTTGCGAAAGCCTATTAGCCTTAAGGCCATGAAATTTCCAATACAACCAGACCTTAGGAATTGCCATTATCAGTTTTGAAAAATTATATCCCAAGTAATCATATTTAAGTGAGCTTGTACTAATATTCTATATTTTTTAAATTTTCTATGCTATTTCCTAATACTAAGTCACTGAGATTTATTTTCTGATTATACTGGAATATATTTTCACAATTCGTGCTGAAATCTTCTCATTTGTCGTTCTTTGAACATCTGTGATGAAAAAGTAAATAACTTCAATTTCGTTGCTTCCGTAACAAATTACATTTTAAAAACCTTTGTTATTATATGAAATGGACGATAGATTTCCATATAAAAAGCTACTGTTTATTGCTCTTTTGTTTAAATCCTATGTCATAGCTCTCGCTTTTTTGTCATTAGATATCTTATATAAGTGAGTAGAAAAAATAATGGGGACGGACGGAGTTCGGTTCAAAGGATGAACTTGAATAATTAAGTAAACGTAACTTGTTCAGTCATATGGATGTTTGAATTATCTTAATATAATTGTCTAGCATTTTTCAATACCAGTAAGGTATATCTTATTTGTTCATTAGTTCATATAAGAACTAATGAATTAATATCCTTATACTGTTAATCACTGTGAATTCGACAATATTACGTAAATTTAAATTTAAATAAAATCATAACCTTCTTAGTGGCGTAGTATTGAGGAAAATTTCTTCCCTGAATGCTAATGCGCCGTAATCCAAGGGCTGTAAACCTCCTCGGGGAGGAAGTATACGTAGAGCACGGACAAGCTCTCTCTCTCTCTCTCTCTCTCTCTCTCTCTCTCTCTAGGGGCCGTAGGCAATCGCAGACCAGGTTAACTTATCATAGTAAGAACGCTTCTCTACCCGTAGTAGGCTGCACAACTGCTTCACTATAAAGTACCTGAGGTACGGGGTACATAGGTAATGTGGAACATTTAGTAAAAAGTGGTGATCCTTCGGTAGAGAGGAAATGGCCGTTAAATTATCGATGAGTGTCTTCTGGGACCAATGGAAAATCACGGCATGCATTTATGTTTGACACCGAGTACTGGGAGTGATTAAGAATACTGAAGTATTCGAAATATATGGTGAAACGTGCATGTAGTGTTTTATGGCCTCTTCATCTTCATAGAGCATACTCAGATTACAGTAATGAAGGACTCAAGTTGGAGGGGTACATGTGGGTTTGAGAAAGCTTGTGGGAGGGACTTGAGGGTATATGCAGAACAACGGGTTGGACGAACGATATGAAGGTCGTGATAATACGAGCGAGACGCTCAATTTTTTTCATATAAAGCTTAAAATTTTAAAAAGAAAAACATGAGGCAAAATCGACAGGAATGAATGTCGAGCGTGTTGAGGATGTTATAGAAATATAAGGGGCTGAGATAATTTAGAATAGGTAAAGAATACCTTGGGTATTTATCCATGAGTGTTCAATTATCATTATGGGATGACTGATGCAAGAATTCATAGAAAGAATAGCTGTCTGATGTTTTCAGATAGCAAAGCGCTAACTGGGAACGATGAAGAAAATGTAACGAAGCTCATTAGAGTCAGAAAGTGTTGGAAGGAGAAAGGTGATGGTGAATAAAAGCAAGAGTTAGGTTATGGGTGTAAACGAAAATAGAGGAATCAAATAAAAAAAAGGAAGTTTAAAGAAAATGGAAAAACATTAAACGTTGATATAATTGCCAGTTAGTATAGCATTTTCGTCATGAAAATTAGATACTTATTAGATTTTATTAAAAGAAAACTATTTTGCCGGCTTTATTTGTCCGTCCGCCGTCACATCTTAAAAACTATTGAGGCTAGAGGGCTGCCAATTGTTATGCTGACCATCCACCCTCCAATCATCAAACATACCAAATTCATAAATAACTAAAATCTGTATTAGATTTACTTAACAGTTGGTGATCTTTTGTTTCTGTAAACTAGAATAAAATGGAGCTGTGGAAAAGTGTTATGTGCTATATGAGTTACCCTAGTTGTTAAGATGAATCAAAATCCTTCGAGATATTTCGTTTCCGTAGAAAGAATGTAGAGCGACAGTAGAGTCAAACGAAGTTATAAATTCGGTATTGTTATCGATAATAATAATAATAATAATAATAATAATAATATAATAATAATAATAATAATAATAATAATAATGATATATTTTATTTCAGCTCAGGGCCATATACATAGAATATGCTAAATACAGACAGTAACATACACAATCTAGATACATGAGAAAATATGATAAAAAAATGAATAATCGGCACTTATCCACAAAATAGCTGAGGTAGCACAATAAATAGTAATCATAATAATATAGGTGAGAAAAGAATGCATTGAGAGTTATAACAGTTAGTGCACAGATTATATAACTTAAATATCAACTACAGACCTTAGGTGGTTACAGTAGTCAGGTCCAGAGGGCTAAATACGAAAAACTCAACGCAAAAAAAGCCTTTAACTTAATAGTATTCACAGTGATAATGAAAAAATAAAATATCAGCAATAAATATAATAATAATGAAAGAATCTGAAGATGACCTCTTGCTAATACAGAGATTAAGTCCTTTAGGGGTAATATTAAAAAAGGCAAGGAATAATTTTAATACCAGACTTCAATATATGTATATATATATATATATATATATATCTATATATATATATATATATATATATATATATATATAGTGTATATAGATATATATATATATATATATATATATATATATATATATATATATATATATATATATATATATATATATATATATATATATGTGTGTGTGTGTGTGTGTGTGTGTGTGTGTGAGTGTGTGTGTGTGTGTATGTATGTATGTATGGATATATATATTATATATAAATATATATATATATCATATATATATATATATATATATATATATATACATATATATATATATATATATATATATATATATATATATATATATATATATATATATATATATATATATAAGGTTTCTCATGCATTATCTGATAGGCGGCATTAAATTCTTCATAACAAAAAACTAGGATTAACCTGATACCAACTGCTACACTTGAAACTGATGAATGAAGAAACAACTCTCCACTATATTCACTTTCATAAAGTGAAAGTAATTTCTGAGTATACCATCGTTGGAATTGTTTGAAACAAATGGTGTATGTTTCCCGTGCCAAGCATGAATCATGCAATACGCATGTAATACTTCATTGTTCCCTAAAAGAAGGCTCTTTCCCGTCGTAAAACATGACAGGAACATTCACCAGTACATAATGGAAAGAATATTAAAGTCTTCTGTGCGTTTTCATAAAGCATAGAAGCAAAAATCTCACGTTTTCGTCCTCTATGAGACAGGAACAAACAGTGTCTCTCGATTTGAGAAATATTGAGTAGTAATAAAAATTCTAAGTTATTATCATACATGCACACACACATATCTATCTATCTGTCTACTACCTCTTATGACCGGATGACACAATGAATAATAAAAACATAGGTTTATGATGCAATTCCACGGAAAAGAATGAAATATATGCCTCGATAAGAAGCAGATATAAAGAAATTACACATAAAAATGGAAGGAGGGTAGAACAATGAACCTTATATTAGGTAATATGAGATATTCTATAGGGAAGCAGGCAGTGAGGAAGGTTGGTCAAATGGGTCTCGAAGTAACGTTTGTAAGTAAAAAAAAAAAAAAAAAAAAAAAAAAAAAAAAAAAAAAAAAAAAAATGGTCTAGAGACAATTGAGTCCTCGATCAATGAAGTGAATTTTTTTAGCTGTGATGAAGGTAGAAGATATAAGAGACGGAGGTTAATAGATTTTTCTTCATTATTTCCCGCCACAGTACAGTGATGCATTATGAATAATTGTTCTTTTACGTAAGTGCGAGCACAGCAAAAATGCAAGAAAACTTACAAGGATATGAGTGTTTTGTACGATTTTGACCGAAAAGTAAACCAGATGACAAAGTGACAGATAGAAGGACAGTATTAATTCATAAAAAAGGGATGGGGTTTATTCTTTACTTGTTTATTATAGAACAAAAATTTTACAAGTTTTAAAGTAATGAAAAACTGTATGCTACAAACGTTGATCTGAAATAATCTTATGATAGAACCGATATATGGCTGATAACTGATTGGAATCGGCCGGATGTTTGAGTTATTCAGGTAAGCGATACTGTGGGAGGTCTTGGAAAAGGGAAAGTCTCAAGGGAAAGCAGGTGTGAAAGTCACTATTTTGATATAAATTCATATTTTGAACCTGTGGCGGAATCAATTTGCTTCATAATTTTATTGGACATAATTCCAACAATGCTTCATTCATAGAAATATGAAAACCAAAAACTAGACTTCTAAATTACGCAAGTCTATATGGAAAGCATAGAAGATGCAAGGGCGGTCAAAAGTGAGTCAACAATTACATAATCTGAGTAAGGCATAATGAGTGTTAATAGAATTGGAAAGGAGGGATCTGGAAAGCATACTTTCTTTGGCTTAATACTTTCTTAGGCCATGAGTAAACTGTTCATATAAAATCTGTCTCATCTCCAAATGAAGCTTGATACGTCCACCACGTAAAAAAAATAATTTCAAATCATGAAACTGCAATACGAAACTCAAAATTTCATAAGTAACTTTCATAGCTTGTATGTGAGACCGAGGTGCAAAATGTATATTTTGCACCTTTCTTTGAAGAACTGAAGGAAAACAACGTTTTCCTGTTACGGTCATGTAGGGAGAATTTCTGTCGAATATTCATTCATCAGTTGACATTTATTTCTGTAATAAAATAGAACGGTTAAAGTTGATTTTTATAATAAACAAAATACACATTTCCCCTCTAACTATAGGAATATCACAATGGAACATCTGGAATGAAAATTATCTATGAAGACATCTTTTGTATAGGAATTTTTATATTCTAGCTCATACGATATTGTTCAAAAAGGACTGACGAATTCCATATTCGGTGAATCGTTTTTGGAGTATTCAGATGCATTATGCTTAAATCTTATTTATAGTTAATGTCACCTAGTTTTAAGTTGTCTTTTAAGCTGTCTTTGAATCTCTTTCTTGGTTTGGCAACATTTCAAGTCCCGTCACTTAGCTCTGAGTGAAAGAGCTGCTTAGGAAGGAGGTCGGCTGTGTGCCGTTCTGACAGCATGCCCTGCCCATCTCAACCTGTTTTTTTATTACAATGGCAATCAATACTGAGGAAGTCGGCCTCTTCAAGAACACTTATATTAGTGCGACGGTCTTCCCAAGTTATTCTCAAGATGTTTCGCAAGGGCCGCTGATGGAATTTCTCAAGGGGTTTAACATGGCGTCGGTAAGTTGTCCAGGTTTCATTACCATAAAAGAAGGGTAGGTAGGACTGTTGCCTGATATACCTTTATTTTGGTGTTGACACGCAAGTCATGATCATCAAAAATTTTCTTGCATAGTTTCCCAAAAGCTGAGTTAGCACATCTTAGGCGATATTGAAGTTCATCATCTATATTGGCATTTGAAGATAGATGACTGCCCAGGTATGGGAAGCGGTTTACAGTTTCTAGATCTTCTCCATTAATTTCTATAGCAGGTGCAACTCTTATGGCTGATATAATACTTGGGTTTTTCTGATGTTGGTGGAAAGTCCAAGACGAGAGTAAGCATTTGCAAATACATTCAGTAGAATTTCCAGATCATTTTCAGTTTGAGCACAGACAGCGTTGTCGCCTGCATACTGAAGCTCAACAATAGCAGTAACATTGACTTTAGTTTTCTTGCCTTAAGCCGGTTGAGATTGAATATTCCTCCGTCTGTTCTGTAATTGATGGAGATACCTGGAGGCAATTCATCTTGAATGAGGTGCAAAACAACACTTATACTTATGGAAAACAAGGTAGGAGCAGCGACAGAACCCTGTTTTACGCCTGACTTTACTTTGAAAGGTTCAGCAAGGTTACACTTAGCCATTACAGTCACCGACAAATTATCATGTAGTAGCCTCAGGATCTTCATGAATTTCGGTGGGCATCCATATCAAGATAGTACCTCCCACAGCAGCTCACGCTTGACACTGTCAAAAGCTTTAGTCAGGTCAATGAATCCAATGTGAAGGGGTTTTTGTTGTTCGCAACATTTTTTCTTGCAGCTGCCTCGCCGAGAAAACCATGTCAGTTGTACCATGAGCAGGTCTGAAACCACACTGAGACTCAAGCAGGATCTACTCAGCTAGAGGTGTTAGTCTTGTTGTAAGAATTCATGCTAAGACCTTCCCAGCAACTGACAGGAGGGGAATTCCTCTGTAATTTCCACAAACTGATATATACATATATATATATATATATATATATATATATATATATATATATATATATATATATAT
>NC_061107.1:38990131-38992631 GCF_015104395.2 Macrobrachium nipponense | reverse complement strand
GCTTTTATTGACCTTTTCGGTTGAGTCAAAGTTGAACGATCGTAGTTTTTTTTCGTACTTATCGTAATTTATAGCAAATATTTTTTGTTATATTGTGCATGTTTTTTTGCGCACATTTCCATATATAAAACTTTAAAAAAAGCGTAATATGAAAACGGCTCAAATATTAGGAGAATGTGACCTACTCGTTTCCGAGATTTTCGGCCGAGAATCGTCGCGCGGAGGGGAAAAAAATATTTATTCAAAAATTCACCATAAATCGAGATATTGTTCTAGAGACTTGCAATATGTTTTAAAATGAAGATAAATGATTGAATATTACTAGACTGTAAGATTTTTATGTTATAAAGCGTTTTTTGACCATTTCGGTTGAGTCAAAGTTAACCGATCGTATTTTTTTTTTCGTACTTATCGTACTTTATATGCAAATATTTCAAAAATGAGAAATGCTACAACCTTCCAAAATTTTTTGTTATATTGTGCATGGTTTTGCACACTTTCCATTTATAAATCTTTAAAAAAAGCGTAATATGAAAAGGCTCAAATATTAGGAGAATGTGACCTACGCGTTTCCAAAATTTTTCGGCCGGGAATCGGCGCGCGGAGGGGAAAAAAAATATATTTTTCAAAAATTCACCATAAATCGAGATACTGTTCTAGAGACTTGCAATTTGTTTTTAAAAATGAAGATAAATGATTGAATCACTACTAGCCTGTAAGAATTTTATGTTATAAATGCGTTTTTTGACGTTTGCCGTTGAGTCAAAGTTGACCGATCGTAGTTTTTTTCGTACTTATCGTACTTTATATGCAAATATTTCAAAATGATAATGCTATAACCTTACCAATATTTTTTGTTATATGTGCATGTTTTTGCGCACATTTCCATATATAAAACTATAAAAATATATCGTAATATGAAAAGGAACAAATATTAGGAGAAGTGACCTACGAGTTTCGGATATTTTCGGCCGAGAATCGGCGCGCGGAGGGAATAAAAATAATATTTTTTTCAAAATATTCACCATAAATCGAGATATTGTTCTAGAGACTTGCAATTTGTTTTAAAGTGAAGGTAAATGATGATATTACTAGACTGTAAGTAATTTGTTGGGCCCCAAAAAAAAAAATTTATAAATTATTTATATATATATATATCTTATATATATCCCATATTTATAATATATAATATATATATATATATATATATATATATATATATATATATATATATCTATATATATAATCATATATATATATATATATATATATATATATATATATATATATATATATATATATATATATTCGTATATATATATATTATAATATATATATATATCATATCTATATATATATATATATATATATATATATAATTTTTTTTATACTAAAATATATATATTACATTCTTCGATTCTGGTACCAATTCATAAATCAAAGGAATGCAGGTGACATTCTCTTTTTCGCATACAATGAAATGTCTTATTATTATTTTATCATGCACACATTCAGATATATAAAAAATTGTAATAAATATAAAACTAAATATAAAATAAATGCAGAATACTCACTCGTAATCCTGACTCTTCGTTCTATTCTTGTTTTCGTTCTCCCTCCTCCTCCTATTAAGAGTCTTGCATTTTTTTCCACTCGACATGACGAGGTACAGGTGGAGGAGGGAGACGCGCGCCCTTACTGCTGATGGACCCGGCGGCGTGCGCCCTCCGCTATCGGTTTATGGGCGCGCCCAATACATGACCTTAGTGTGGTACTTTCGGTCACACTCCCCTATCCTGCAAAGAGCAACTTTGCAGAGACGAAGAAGAACCGGTGTGTCTCTCCTTCTGCCATTCATATGGCACACCCGGCACCGTTTCTGCCTTCGCCCTTCTAAGGCTCCAGTATGTGTTCCCCTGGCTGCAGCCGACACGCAGGGTCCACTACCCGACGAGAAGCAGTGATGGCGGGGCCGGCAGCAAGAGGGGCGTCGTCAGCAGGGGCGGCGGCAGCAGGGGCGTCGTCAGCAGGGGCGGCGGCCAGCTAGGGGCGTCGTCAGCAGGGGCGTCGTCTGCAGGGGCGGCGGCAGCAGGGGGTGGCGGCAGGTCGAGCGAAGTTGGCCCTCCTATCTGCCCTTTCCTCTAGGGGCAGATCTGCAGCTCGGGCAGGGGGTCAGTTATGGAAGGCCACTCATCGGGATCGAAGTTGATGAGGGCATTCCCGGCTACCTCTAGGAACTGTATGTGGGTCAACCGTCGGAAGATTGTCACCGCGGTACCCACAGTACAGTATGTAGGCATTTTGGAGGGCCAACTGAAGGATGTATTTGAGGAGCTTCTGTGTCCACCTTCTGTTTCTCCTGGTGAAGGGATAGTACTGGATGAGCTGATCAAAGAGATCAACTCCTCCCATGTGCCTGTTGTAGTGCCCAATGACAGTAGGCCGCTCGGTACGAAACTCCTCAAACACAACTCGGCCCTGTCGACGTTTCTTCTTCCGC
>NC_061107.1:38965131-38972631 GCF_015104395.2 Macrobrachium nipponense | reverse complement strand
CACAAAATAAGCCAAATTTGCCAAACGCTATTACATGTCCTATTTCACTAGATATGTCCGGAATCCCGGCAGATATTGTTATCCTAATTCACTAGACGTGTCCAGAATCTTGGACAATGGCGACCTATACCAATGGCACACACATAAGCCCCACGAAAGCACCTCGCAGGGCAAGACCACAACCTAAACTGAGATGTCAGGGGCCCACAACCTCATAGGCCTAGCATCCTTTTCTCAGTGACCCCAAATAGGCCTCTTGATGGGATTCCAGACGACTCTGGTATCCAATTCCCTCTACATCGGAATTAATATATTTTCATATATGTTAACAGAATGGGAAGTTTTTTAGTTAACAATAATTTTGTCCATCATGGGTTCAAACCAGCGCCCAGCTGACTAAGGAGAAATCAGGACTCTAGTGACATTATCGAATGGGCCGAGTCGAAAATGTCACAGTAGACACATGTATATACGTTTGTGCGTGTGTGTACTGTACAAAAGTACACGCGCACACCCACACACCACACACACACACACACACACACACACACACACATATATATATATATATATATATATATATATATATATATATATATATATATATTATATATATATATATATATATATATATATATATATATATATATATATATATATAATATATAATATATATATATATATAACTATATATTTTTGTTGTTTATATGTATGTATTTTTGTCATATATACCCTGGCATTTTCATATAACCAGTATTATGACAGAAATATCGTTTAATATCCAGGTCACTATACCTCGGGAACTTGTAGCTTAATATTTGTTGAGTATACATGTATGGAATTGCGTAGTGCGTGTATCTATCCTACGTGTGCGTTCTTATGTACATGTGTATGTACACCATTTTTTTCATGTATGTTTGTTTGCTCTTGCATATGTCGATATGATCTATGTATTTATAATATGACCCGATTTTATTACTTCAGTCTAAATTTTTCAGATATGACTTTTCATATTCACTTTATTTCCCTTTCCTCTTATGTTGTAACAGTTCTTCATCGGAGGGAAGTGTACACTGAAATGACTTTGGTGCGTTACTGAAAGTAAATTGGTTTACTTTCTGTACCGATGTTTGCAAACAGTTGAATCCCAAGTGACTTGAAACGGCCCACAGGAAGTAAAAAAATATGAATATAAAAAAAAAAAAATCGCAAAAATCACAAAATCACTTCAATTGTGCGTGCGCCAGTTGCATTTTTCAGTGTTTACAATTGGGTTTATACATCGACTTTGTGTTAAAGCTGTAGCCAACGCAACAATATATATATATATATATATATATATATATATATATATATATATATATATATATATATATATATATATATATAGTGTAAGGACCGGAGCTGGAGCTCAAAGAAGATATATCCCAAAAAAAGGAAGGAAGTAGTAGGGAAAGACATCCTCATCTTTTAACAGTTTATTTAAATGCCGACGTTTCGCGACGAATTCCAAGTCGCCTTTTCAAGGCTTAAAATATATATAAAATTTGCGAACATTAATAATCAATTTGATTTAATTTATATTAAAAATGTAATGGCAATAGCTCTCAATAAAGTAAAAAGTTAAAATTTAAAGGTACCTTCAAAGGCAAACAAATTAAGAGTACACTTCACTACAATCTTAAAAACACTTACCTATACAAAAGAAAGAGTAAGACTAACAAAAAATATGTAAAAACAGAGTGAGGCAAACCAGCTGCCCAAACTACGCTATGAAAAATTTTACAGAGGACGTTTGGGTGTTTAACGACGGTACAGTCTTTTTTGATAATTATAGATTCTAAAATAGTCAGGTCATTGTTGTTCCTCAGTTGGCCCAAGATAGAAAAATCCTTACTGTCAATATAGGTTTTAAATGTTTTTGAATGATTACGGCATTTGAATAAACTGTTAAGAGGTGAAGATGCCTTTCACTACTACTTCCTTCAGGATATATATATATATATATATATATATATATATATATATATATATATATATATATATATATATATATATATATATATATATATATATATATACGTATATATATATATCACACATATTTAAACTTGATGCTTTCATAATTAGAAAAATTGTAGATAAATATAAGCAACAAAATTAATATATTTAGTTTTTACATGTTTTGGACTGTAAAGATACTTTGTAATTTCAGTTAGGGTCAGAATCTGTTTAAGTTTGTGACCGTGTGATATCCGATAATCCTTGATTATCCTTTTAATTTTTACCCTTTTGATAATTAACCATCTGGTATTCCTGATCTTGTTTACCTGAGGCCTTCCTCTCCAATTGTACTTTAGTAGCTCCTTGACGATGTCTGAATAAAGACGAAAGCACTTGGATTTCTGACTATCATTTTCCCGTGGTATTCGCTTATTTATGAAGTCACGTGCATCTACTGTGATTTTTAAGCATAATGGAAACCACACGCAACTTCTTACGCCTTTTCTTTGAATTTTCCGAGCCTTGTTCTATTCGTGACATCCTTCTGTAATGCTCTTATCATCGCTCACAAACTGAAACTCCGACTCAACTTTCTACGGAAGTGCATGAACGAGCAAGTGATGCCCAAGTCGATTTTACCAGTGAGAATTCTTCTCCTAGCAGAGCGACCTTTCGACGAGTTTCAACGCATCATACTTCAGAAACACATCGACATCACAAAAGTGGAAGTAGATGATGCGTTCCGTACACTTAGAAGCAGACGTATAGCTTTAATCAGACGGTTCCTGTCGATTGGAAGAATCGGATGCTGGATTATTGCTACGGAAAATTGAGAAAGTGCTGCAGCCGTCTTGAAAGGAAGCTCCAAGTCAAGCTGAAAAATCTTATTGCTGAAAGCGACTGGACTAAGCATGCCAACGTGGACTTCATGATTAATTTATCTGACAAACCAGTGGATAGTGCTACGACAGCGGCTTTGGGATATGGGTTAAGCTTTGGTGTATTTAATGGTAACCTGGACTGTGTCGACATCTCAAAATCCTTTTGTTATTAGAAAAATTGAATCAAAACCTGTGCCCTGATGATATCAATATTTGTAAAGGTATTGTGTATGGTGCTATGAGTAAACCTTCTCCCCTAATGTACCCGTGAGATTTCTCCAGGCTTTTAAGAAAATTAATGAAGACGAAACAGTGAAGGTGACAAAAGCAGATAAATCTAATGCAGTGGTAATAAAAGTGACTATATAAGTAAAATAATGACATTGCTAAATGACACTGATACTTATACGAAACTGAGGTCTGACCCTACACAGACAGTTAACTCCCATTTTAATAAACAAATTAAATCCATTTTGAAGGGCTTGGACCATTTAATTAAACAGTTTACACCGCAATGCGCCTCCCTACCTTACATGTATGGTTTAGTCAAGACACATAAAATCAATAACCCTATCAGGACCAATCATTAGTGCAGTGGGCTCAGTTACGTATAATTTATCTAAATGGCTTGTAAAAATTCTTACTCCTTTGGTAGGAAATATTTCTAACACGAATGTTAAAAACAATGTTGATTTTATAAACAAATTAATAGTTTAAATTTGAATTATGATTTTAATATGGTTAGTTTTGATGTTGTCTCTTTATTTACAAAAGTGCCTGTAGATGACTTACTTGAATATTTGAATGAGGAATTAGAGCGTCATGACATTCCCTTAAGTGTAGCAAATCTCATTAGTCTCATAAGGTTATGTATCAAAGATAGTAAATTTTGTTTCAATGGGAAATTTTTTGTACAAAAGTTTGGCATGGCTATGGGTAATCCCTTATCTCCTGTCTTTAGCAATATTTACATGGAATTTTTTGAGACAAAACTCTTACAAGAATTTTGCCCCAAAAAGTTATTTGGTTTAGATACGTGGATGATATCTTCTGTATTTGGCCAGTTCACGAAAACCTCCAGGAATTCCTTAATAATCTCAATAATTTAGTCCCTTCTATAAAAATTTACTGTAGAGGAAGAAAGAAATTGTAATTTGAATTTCTTGATGTAACTGTCCATAGAAATGATAGAAATTTCACCTTTTCAGTCTTTCGAAAATCAACTAATATTGCCTCTTTTGTTCATTACTACTCCAATCACCATCAAAATGTTAAATTCTCTGTTTTTTTCTGGGATGTTCCTAAGGGCTTTACGTGTCTGTAGCCCGCAGTTTATGACGCTGAAATTAAAACTATTTATGATATTGCATTGAAACTTAAACACCCAAGGACTTTGTAGATGTGGCATGGAAAAGAGCTAGAAAAACATTTTATTCAACTAATAACAAACTTGAATTTAGTAAGCATAACACTTCTAAAATTAGCTATGATGAAAGGTTTTTAGATATTCCTAGAATTTTAAAGCTTTTTAACATAAATGTTGTTTTCAGTAATATTAATGTCAAGAGTTTTAGTAATCAAAAATTTCTCCTAAAGATCTTCCAGCTGCATATAGAAATTCTTGCAGAAAGTGTGATAAAGTCTATTACGGACAGACAGGCAAATCTCTTTCACAGCGTCTCAAGCAACATCAATATTCTGTGAGAACTGGGCAAATATCGAATACATTATTTGTACATATGAGAGATTTAGACCATCCTATTAACTGGAGTCAAGCAAGAGCCTTAGTCCCATGTAATGACACAGTTAAAAGGAATATCATTGAATCTTGTTTATCAAGTCAAATAATAGAAATGTTCTAAATTTAAGTCTTGGTTTATTTAAACTTGATGCTTTCATAATTAAAAAAGTTGTAGATAAATATAAGCAACAAAATTAATATATTTAGTTTTTACCATATTTTGGACTGTAAAGATACTTTGTAAGTTTCGGTTAGGGTCAGAATCTGTTTAAGTTGTGACCGTGTGATATCCGATAATCCTTGATTATCCCTTTTAGTTTTTACCCACCTTTTGATAATTAACCATCTGGTATTCCTGATCTTGTTTATACTTGAGCCTTCCTCTCCAATTGTACTTAGTAGCTCCTTGACGATGTCTGAATAAAGACGAAAGCGCTTGGATTTCTGACTATCATTTTCCCGTGATATTCGCTTATATATATATATATATATATATATATATATATATATATATATATATATATATATATATATATATATATATATATATATATATTATATGCACACATATGCATACATACAATTTCTATTCCGTGAGTGACTAAGCAATATAAAATATAACCAAAGTAAATGGCCAGTAGGAAAGTGAAACAACCGAGATCTTTCGCATTGACAATAAGATCATGGAGGCAAAATTTTCATTTGAATTATGATAAAAATTAATTATATCTATATTTAGTTTTTTTTTTTTTTTTTTTTGTTCCTTTACAGTTGGCTCCTAAGAACGCCTCCTAATACTTAGAGATATCTGAACAGCGGCAAAACTTGACAACGACATTTAATAATAATTTACTATTTGATAAAGTTTCATGGGACGCACGATTAATAATCATTTAGGGGTATCAGGTCACTTTAAAATTAATTCGTTATTGTTGATTAAAAACATTTTATTTGTTTATTATTTTGACTTGGTAATTTTTATTTATTTATTTCCATATATTTATTTATTTATTTTTCTTTAAAATCCATAATATAAAACGCGTTTCGAATCTCACCAAAAATTTGACAATCCATGTTGAAATAATTCGAAACAGTTTTAGGAATGGCCCAGTTATCTTCCCAGAATGGGTCCCTGTCCTTCCAGGAGTGATTGACAATCCTCATCACGGAGCTCGCCTGTCGCATCCCTGCCATTAATGAGGACTGATCTCATCAGCTTTACTGGATTACTCTGGACTCTCCCCTAAACCCTTTTTAAGCAAATGTGCTTTGGACGTTACCCCTTATGGGCATTTCCTGTGTTTCTAATAATGAACTGATTCAAGAATAAGTTCTTTGTATATCTCATGATTTGTTTCCACATATCCTCTTCTTCTTTCAACAACCTTAATTTCGAATCTCCTTAGTTCTTAGCGCAATATCCGGGGTATATGTTTCCTTAAGGTTTAAAAAATAAAATAGATTTTTCTGTAGTATCGGAAGAACTGAAGTAAAATAAATGATAATCCAAGGGTTTTATAATGATTGGACATACTTTAAAAAAAACGTAAAAATATAAACATATAATTACACTCTGCTTGATAACTGGGGCAACAATTGTTCACAGTACTGCAGTTATCAGAAGAATTGTAACCTCGACTAAATCATTTTCCCATTAATATCCAATTAGAACTATAGTAATTATGCCTAAGACTTGCAACATTCCGTAAGAATGATTTTATTCAATATTGCAGCAGTAATCTAATTAACATATAAAAAAACTCGTTTTTGTAGTTTAACTAAATGATTTCTGGTTCAAGAATGGTAAAGCTAAAGTAAATTTTAATCCACCGTAACTGTTTATACAAATAGTGTAAATAGTTTCAAAATTATTGTAGTAATGAAAAGAATTATTTGAAATTACTGTGCTCCAAGTAAAGCTAATTGATTATTCTAAGGCTATGAATAGAGCGAAGAAAAATGCCTTTTGTGATCGTAAAAACAAAGACCTGTCTAGCCATTAAAACAACTAGTAGGTGTAACATTATTCCTCCTCCTCCTCTCTCTCTCTCTCTCTCTCTCTCTCTCTCTCTCTCTCTCTCTCTCTCTCCTTTCTAGATATGTCCCTACAACTACCTTTATTCTGTGCCATTTGTAGAACAATAAAGATAATCCCGTACACAAAAGCCCGTGAAGATACCACTGCCCTGAATCTACATTTGTTTTTTCAGTTCGTGAATCATATTTGAATTGTAAATTTTTTCAGGCTACATGGAAATCTTGAGCTTTGTTTCAGCGTTGCTTTTAAATTCACTTTCTGGATAGTGCATGTAAATATTTTCATATACTGAAATCATCGACGTATGACACACACACATGCACACACACGCACACGCCCACGCACGAACACACGCATGCACACACGCACTCGCGCGCGCGCACACACGCACACATCTATATATGCATTTATCAAACCCCTATTGTTTGAATAACGATGTAATATAAGATATATACAGTATAGTATAAACTGTATAGACTGAGAAATCGGGAATCATCTAGTATAATTTATATTAGATTTTATGGAGATAGTCTTGGCCATGTGGACAAGTGCATTTCTTTCTAAACAAATGCATCAATTTTGCTAAATTGTGTAGGTTTTCAAGCCAAACTTTACAACTCCACTTAAATGTAATTTAGTTTTTTTTACTAAATTTTCACCTGAATGATAATAGCTCATCATTAGGTAAGTCAGGTTTCTTCAAAACCCTTAATTTCGATTCTCTATCAGTTTTTATGAGCAATATCTAACGCCTAATTTTTCTTTAAGTGTCAAAATGAAATAGATTTATAGATTTTTTCAAGTTTTCTGTAAAGTTTCGGAGGAACTGAAGTAAA
>NC_061107.1:38940131-38955131 GCF_015104395.2 Macrobrachium nipponense | reverse complement strand
CAGAAAATCCTCTCTGCATAAATGATAGAATTATTTGTAAAATTTTGATGGTAAACTATCTAATCCTGGTACCTTCCATGTCTTTAAATCATTAATTACATTTCCTAATTCAACCCTGCTTACACTGGAAGCTAAATTTTCACAATCTACTTTATTTAATTGCCTACAACGTAAGTTCAACAATGTCTCTTAATAAAACAATAAAATGTCTCCTTAATAAAATAATAAAAATAAAAAACTGAAATTTTCTCTCCTTCAAAATTGTCTTTGATTCTGGCCCTTAATGTGACTCCCTCAGAAATTTAATTTAGCATCTTTTTGACTTTACTCCTTAAAGAAGTGATTGCCTCAAAATCTGCCTTTCTTAGCATTGCGCTTTGGTATAATGCTTTTAATTTTGTGCTGCCTTAATTTTATTAAACATATCTCTTTGATGAGAATTTTCTTCGATATCTTAATATAAAACACTGTACATTTTTCATTACAGTAATTCCACCGCTTAATATGTCACTGAATTGATTTTTTTTTTTCATTTTAAAAATAACCATAGGGCTTTAAAGTGGTCTTTAACCTCGTTTCTTGATAAAATACTGCATTTAATTTCCATGTTCCTTTACCCGTTATAGTTGCAAGCAATAAAGACAAGTAATCACCATACAATGGTCTGAAAATGCAACGAGAACAGCAATATAGGAAGTAGTGTGATCAAACAAACTTTTTACATACATTCTACCTTTGCGGGAAGCATAATTTTCCTAAACATAAGTATATTTTGTTATCAAATTCTTATTTGTGGCTTCTTTCGCACCAGTTGTCTTAATCAATTCCAAGGGTTTTGGAAAGAAAATTTTTATCCCAAGTACTTACTTCTTTTGTATGAGTTACACAATTAAAGTCTCCTACTAGTGTTATATTTGCGGCATTGTGTCTAAAATGGTAAAAAAGCCTGTCAAAGAAACTTTCCCTTTCTTTTCTCTTATTCGACCCAGGGGGCCATATGCATTTAGTTAATGAAATATTTCTTCACCGTCTCATATCCGTAAGCTAAGTACCCTTCCATCATGATCCATCTCTTTGCTTATAACATCAATGGGGTGACTTGCGTTTGCTGATTGATATGGCAACACCACCCTTTAAGAGAGTAGCGTGTTTGATGAACACTTCCTAACATATATATACTTAAGTGAGCTAGTGTGTTTCTGTCTTTAATGTTATGTTCTTGCAACATTATTGTGGCTAATTTATAAAATCTGGCAAGTGAAAAAAGTTTCATTTGCTTTCTTTTATCATTCAAGCCATTAATATTTAATGCTGAAACAATCAAAGCCATAATATTTAGAAAAAAAGGGGGTGGGGAGTTGTCAGGCAAAGGAATACATCGGTAATTATACGACCAATTTCATTCCCTTTATGTTAGTTCGTTTCCTGTCTTTATTCTTTATCAAATTTACTCCCTTTCATCATTACTTTTACCACCACCCACTGCTATTACGTTTTGTTCCTTATATCTATCTTCAGTTGCTTCTCAATCCTCCATGCTAATCCTTTTACCTTTTCTGACGAAAAATTGTTTTATTTCTGGTTTCACCAAATCATTCCACCAATTACTGATGATAGAAATTCCTTTTACATGTTTTCAAAAATGTCTACAACCTCCTAATCTTTTCCTTAATTTCCTTGTCTTTTAATAAACTTGTATTATGCTTCCAAAATGAGTTCCCAATACTAATGTTTTGATTGAAATAGAAACCCACAAAATTACCGTGTACAACGTGTTTACTTATAAGTATTTACATTTTATTTTATTTTATTATTTTTTGTTCTCAACACCCGAGTACTTTCAGGCCTAGAGTGTTGACAAAAAATATAAATGTAAATAATTATGAGTAAACATGTTATAGACAGTAATTTTGTGGGTTTCTTTTTCATTTTTCAGAAGAAAACTGAAAGTTTTTGATTGGTTCAATGTTTGGATTAACCTTAACTTTACAAATGACTGTGGAATGATCAGAAAATGACATAGGCAGCATTTCGCTTTAAATTACATTGTCTCTGAGCGTCTGATAGTACAATCTATCAATGCGCGAACCGTAGTTTGCACGTACATAAGTATACTGGGGTTCCCTGTTATGCAAAAACCATACATCATTAAACTTAAGGGTCCTAATTAATCTGAAAAGGGATTTTTACACATTTGATTCACTATTATTAGAATTGTCTCTAGAACTCAAAACACAGTTCCGATCACCTGCCATAATAGTATGGCTATTATCATACCGTAGGTAGTAGGGTAATTCCTTGTCAAAAACTTCTTCCCGTTCCCTTTTATGATTATGATCTGAAGGAGCATAAATGTTAACAATACGAATCTTACTACCATTCACCTCACTATGTACAGAACATATTCTAAAATCTTCTTTCAACATGCTTTATTATAAAATCTAATGTCTTCTTGATGAGAATACAGGTTCCACCTTTAAGACAAGTGGCTGGATTGAAAATTATATTATACCTGTATGACAAAAACTCTATATCTTTGAGATCCTTAACATTTTACAATGCTTTAATTACAGTCCGACTCATCGGTCACTGTGGTTTCATTATCATTATTACATTTTTGACCTGCTGTGGAGTATTTTCTATCGAGCAACAAATTTCTTGTTCTGACATCATGTCATCATGTTAATGGCACCTTTAAAATAATTGGAACTATATTAAAGGGTGGTAAGTCACCTATTGGAGTTTGCATATCATCTTGACCTCTGGAGGGGATGATTGAGCTAAATAAATCTTGACTCATAGGATGCGCTGTGTCGGTGTTATTTCTGTCTTCGTCAGCATTGCCTTAAAAAATGCCTTGATTCTTCCATGACGTCACAAGATCTCATATCATTCTCACTAAGTGTTTGCATTATGGTTTATCAAGGAGACTTTCCATTTACTTCTTTCTCTGGTCGAAAACCTACAATTACCAACAGAGTACTTATTTGTATAAAATATTTGGTTCGATATTATTTCCCATCATTCCATCATATATATATATATATATATATATATATTATATATATATAATATATATATATATATATATATATATATATATATATATATATATATATTTGATTGATTCATTTCAATAAATGTAGGAATAATCTCTAAACTAACGCAGATGAATGTGTACATATAAATTATAAATTAACCAGTAACTATGAGATAGATGAATATAAGAGGTAACTATAAAGCGCACAGAAAGAGTATATTACTTGAAGCTTAACAGTAAATGATATATTGGCTGATGGCGCCGATTTACCAAGCCAACCAGCACTCCACAGCTCTCTACGAAATCCGTTTAGCTGGTTGTAGGAAGTCTAAAGGATCTCTTGAGTACCCTAAACGGTAAATCGGCGCCATCTACCCAATATGTCATTAATTTAAGTTTCAAGTATATACTTTCTATGCACTTTATTTGTTACCTCTTTTAATTATTTATCTCATAGTTATTGGTTAATTTATTACTTATATTTACGCATACATTCATCTGCATTAGTTTAGTAATTGTTCCTACATTGGTTGAAATGAATAAATCAAATAATACTATATATTATATATATTATATAATATATATATATATATATATTATATATATATTATTAGATATATATATATATATATAATATATACACATCTATATATCTCTTTCCATATATATTCACTTCTCTCACCGTTCCATACTTTGGATTGTTTACTTTTGTGTAACCTTCCTGCATAATTTAATGCCATTTAAAATTTTACGTGGATAATGGTATATCATATCTACAATATAGTTTTCCCTTGCGCTATTCCTCATCAATTCATTTACCTTTGGTAAAGTTCATTTATGAAAGCTACTGCAGATTGTACTTTATTTTTCCCTAAGGTTTTGATCGCGTAAGATATTCGAAGATTGAATTTAAATTTTACGTTTTATGATCGACCGCCAACTAACTACAATAACTTCCCTTTTATCAAAATTGTTTTATTCATATTAGATATTAGTTGTATATATTACAAGAAGCCTTTAGAAATAAAACTGCCGCAGTCATTTATTAACATAAATCTCTCTATAAAACATATATGTAAAATCGTTATTTTCAATGATAACGTTTTCAATTAAAAGGGCCTTGTGATCAGTTTTCAAAAAGATGCCAAAAATAAAATACTATTAATTGACACTATTACTAGAGCCCTTTTTTTTTTCAGTTTTCATCGATGTTTACAGACACAAAGTTACTTAAGCTGGGTTAAAAAAAAAGAAAAGAAAAAATGCTCATCCTTTTTTCCAAATTCCATCTCTCCTGAGAGGTTGCTACAGAAAGCTCATAGAATGGCCTTAGAGTGAACTCAGGAAAATTTACAGAGAGAACCGTCCCGTCTTTTAGGGAAAGTGTTGCTAGTGGAAAAAAAAAAGATACCGAATAAAGATTTTACATGAGATCAAAGAACGGCCCTTATGCATTCATGTATTTTCATCCGAGATGCCAAAAATGCTGCTTATATCGCTGTGCAAAGCTTTTGAAGTCAGCTTCTAAAGTCTGACTCCTTTTAGTTTTTTTCAGTTTATTTTCACTCGAAGCCTTAATTTATCAAAATTTAAAAACTAATGCTAACGATTGAGGGTCACATTCGTTTAACACAATCTTCCCATAGAAGGAAGTGAAGCGTGGCTTTTTCTTCTCTTATGTACTTCTCATCTTCTTCACACATAATAAAATTGCGCTTGTACTTTTTCATGTTGTACACACACACACACACACATACACACACACACACACACACGTATATATATATGATATATATATATATATATATATATATATATATAGTATATATATCTATATATATATATATATATATATATATATATATATATATATATATATATATATATATATATATATATATATATATATATATATATATATATATATATATATATATATATATATATATATATATATACTATATATATATATATATATATATATATATATATGTTATGTTCTTCCGCTTTGGCGAAAGAAAGACTGTTTGTCTTTTCTTACGATTGTTGTTCGTAAGCATTACTGGTTCTTCTTTTCTTCTCTCCTACGTTGTATCTTAGTATAGTGGATCCTTATTAGAATAAGGGAGATGATTCAAACGAAGAAGTTGTTAACTTTAAAACAACTTTATTTCTCAACTCCATCACAAGAGGGATGGTTCGGTCAGGAGACCGTTCCGTTTGATCACTAGAATAGAACTGCTTCTCAAAACATCGTGTCGATAGCGAAACACTAGCTATCTCAGCGATTCATATCAAAAGAAAATAAGTAGTCCGCCGGCTCGGAAGTTACAAGTTTCCGGCGCAGGTTAACAGGTCAACCGCTTCCCATGGAAGGTGTTATGAAAAGTTAACAAATTCATGAATCGATAATGTTTTCAAACAAACGTAAACCAGGCTATTGTAAGCATTGCACAGCGTGATCTAGATTTGTGATAGTCACGTAGGACGCTCCTAATCCACCAATGACTCCTCAGGTCATGGATTCTATTTACAGATATGTGATTATCTGTTTCAAATAATGTATTTATTACATTAGGCTTGGACAGCTACCATTCAAGCCTTGAATAACAAAAGTTACTTTAAACATGGTTTCTTAGGAGTGTGCTCGTAACATATATTTAGATATAATCATAACAAGTGATTAAATGCATAAAAAAGGTTCTGTTACATACCCTTTTTGGACATATTCATAAATAAAGAGAAATGCATGGAAAATATAGATCCATGTTTGATAATAATGATTATTAGGTACCAAAAAAAATTAAAAGGTTAACATGTATACATGAAGATTATGGTAATAGGTAACCTGATTAAGAATAGCGGTTACTTAGAATATACAAACATGATCATGGATAATTGTTAAAGAGCACTTGTCACTCTTTGTAATATATAATTGTACAATTGTATAATAGTATAAGTGTGCACAGATATAGATCCCAGGTACGTACACGCACCAATAGTTTAATATATAGGGCTTCAATATTTTATTAGGTGCCCGAAAAATACTTTTATGAGTATATTAATATATATATATATTGGGCTACAATATTTTATTTGGTGCCCGAAGGATACTTTAACTGTTCAAAATGCAAAGGCTTGGAGTCTTTCTTGTCCTACATATTGCCAGCGTACAGACCGCTTTTCGCACACAACACAATTCCAGACAGTTTTCCTAGGCACCAGGTGAAATGGCCAGTTTCAGACGGCCCTGAATGTATACGCTTTTAACGCAACAGGAGTTTCGTCTGGACACGGCAAAACGTTCCCTTGAAGATCCTTCTGTGTTCGCCTCAACCTACGCCAAGCAAAGATGTTAACGGCGATAATCAATATTGCCGTAACGCCAAACACGGCTAGCAGCACGTAGTAACGAAGATTTTCTCCTCCTGCATAAGTAACGCGTTGGTCCATCTCAGCCAGTTGCGCCAAACGATGAGCCACCCGTTGCGTTGTATGGGAGAGGTAGTGATGGGATAATTGTAGTTTTCGCACCAGGTGTAGTTCGCGAAGAAAGACCTCTCACGTATTATCGTGTTGATCCCTCTGACCGTGTAGTTTGTAGATGTCCCTGTACAGCCATCAGCTGCTACAAAGACTTGGGAATGGGCGGTGGTCCCTTCCGGGCATGACACTTGAAAACCGTCTTTGTCGTATCGGATCCAGGAGCCATTGTTCATTCTGTAATTGAACTTATTACTGTAAAGGGATAAAGTTTCTTCAGCAAACATTCGCGTATGGGAGAGAGAACCGTTTAGCATTATGCCTAACTCACATGAATCCATTGATATAGGATAGAATTCAAAAAAGAGTCAGCTGTACAAACTTTATTAGTTCATGGCTTCTGAACAGTGAGTGAGGGGGAAATCAGAACATGTCCCGTCAATTGGATATTACTGGACTTGAGTTATTCGTCATGAAAGTTGGAAAACGGTGCTATTTTGTATGATTGCCAAGTATCGGAAGAATCAAAAGGGATAGTGATCATAATCCTATAATTTTTCAACGCAGACTGATATTAGGCTATAATAAAACTATTTTTATGGGCGTCTAATAAACGAATATAAACCTAGTTTCTCCCGTCCGTTCTCCAAAGTTAAAGTCAGATCCTTAATATGCATAAGGTGTGGAGATAACACACCCTTTGTTTGCTAACGTAATAGCTTCTACATAGTCCTTTGATTTCTCAATAAAATGTGATATTTTGATACGGATATATCTATTTTTTGAACTATAATAAGCTAACGTAGCCAGCAAGTGTTGAACTTTCCATAATCTGATCGATATTACTAGAATGTTCGTTCACCAAACTCATTATTTGATGATTGAGGATAACTGCTGCGCAGTTCGGACAAAGCTAATTCGGTTTTGTGTTGAGAAAACTCAATTCTTTTATTTGATTATTTATCTTAAGGCGATTTGAAATTCCTAAGCCTAAACTTGCAACAGATCCCAAGATGTTTAGTAGCCACAAAAATAATCGGGTTGCGACGTTCGAGAGTATTGTGCCGCACAGACCACATCAGCAAGTCCCGAGCAAGTTCCTCTGCCTCAGCATTTTATTCTGAAGTCTAAGATAACATTTCGCGTACGCTTAGGGTTTGAGCTAGTAATTTTTTTTTTTTTTATAATTTCCGCGACGCTTAGGGTTTGAGCAAAAATCTCTGAGTTAGCATGAAAATAACGTTGGTGCATTTCCTTTAACGAAACAGCAAACCTCAACAGGTCATTCTTAGGTTAAGGAACGTCATCTTCAGGCAAAAATATCGCCTGCATGTCCACTTCTATGACTATATATCCGATGTAATGAAATGTCTTCGGTTCTTTCGATAATTGTGCCATGATTAAATTCTATTTCTTTCGTTTTAGCGCTCTTCCCACACGACAAACATGTCTGAACGAACAATATCACTCCTAACAATAACAGATTCATTTTGGAAACCTGTAATGAGTAAAATATATAATAACTCATGTTAAAGAATATGTTTACATACAAATATGATATATATATATATATATATATATATATATATATCTATATATATATATATAATATATATAATAAATTATTATACAAGTTTCATAAAAACAACCATTTTTCCCTCACTCCATCTACCCTTCTTTAGTTTCTGATATGTGCCAATGGAACGATTCTCATAGCAGTTGGTTGGGATACGTTTTGAACCCTAAATCTATTGGCCGTTAATGTTTCTAGAATGTTAAACGGGCCTTCAAACTTAGGTGTCAGTTTGTAGTTTAAACCTTTACGTACGTATACTTGTATGTATACCTTATCGCCCACGGCATATGTTTCTAGTTGGCTTAGCTATTTTATCATGATTTCTTTTCATTATAATTTGTGCTTCTTCTAGATTTCTTACGAAGTATATTATATCGACTTATGCTTGCATCCATAACATCCTTTAGAGGATTGATAAAATTGGTTGTAGGCGTTGAAGATATGGAAAGGTGTTCTAGCTGGGATACCGTACAGTGCCTCGTGCGGTGTCATTTTAATAGACACATGATATGAGTGATTAAGTGTGCTTAGTACCGCAGGTATTGCAATGTCCCAGTTGGGGTCTGTCCCCCCTAAGGTGACCCTTAAAATGTGTTTAAAAACCTTACGATTTGCCCTTTCCACTAGCCCATTAGACTCTGGGTGATAGATCATGTATTGATTTTCTTTATGCAAAGGAATTCACACAAGGAGTTAAGGAAATGATTATTGAACTCCCCGCCCGAGTCTGATATGATTGTGTGTGGAATTCCATGTTTACAAATGTAGCACTCGTTAAAACTTTCCTATGCGCACTCGACTGCGGTTTTTGTTTTTTTAAGCGTATCAGTTCTGTATACCGAGTCAAGGCATCTATGATTACTCCGGAGGTTCTTATTTCCTCGGTCTGACTCGTAAAACCCTGTTAATAAATCTAAGTGTACTCTTTCAAAAGGGTTGATTTGGCACGGGATAAGCCCCTAGGCTGACAGGTGTCTTCTTGTGCCATTTGTATTCTTGACAAGTGCGACAATTAGCTATGTGCTTTTTTATTTATATCTGTAAGCATCGTATGCCAATAAAATAAGGATTTGGCTTTCTGTGGACATGATGGTAAAACCCGGGTGTCCATGCAGTGGGATTTTCATGCAAAAACCATTTTTAAGACAGTGGGTCTGAGTGAGATAGGTACCACCACCTGGTTGTTATTCAGTTGTGGTGTGTTGCGGGTTTTCCTCGTCACGGATCACACAGGATATTTATTTTGGATTATATCATTCTGCTGCTTATACTTTATATTCTTCCCTTTTCCTTTGGATTTCCGTTTAACGCATTTATGATTTTTTCTATTTGCTGATCTTTCCTTTGTTCCGTCTGTAATAGTTCAGCACTCCAGCCCAGATCTTCCTGTTCAGATATAGTTTTAACAATGGGCGTGGAGGTTGATATATCTATTAATTCAGGTAATGGCTCCGTACAAGATGACGAGGGGTTGCGTGATAATGCGTCAGCAATGATATTTTGCTTTCCCAGGTAAATACCCGATCCTCGCGCCAAAGTCTTGGATGATCATATGTCACCGTGAGTTCGCTTAGGGCTGTGACTAAAGCCTTTAAAGAAGTCGGTTAGGGGCTTATGATCAGTGAGAACCTTGACGGGATAACTGTATATTATGAACTTAAAATGCACAAGTGAATTAACAATAACGAGCCCTTCCTTGTCTATTACTGCATATTTACTTTCGGAAGGTCTCAGTTTACGTGAATAAAAAGCTATAGGGAAAAACTGTTTATCATATTGTTGAAGCAATCACCACCTACTCCTAGGTCTGAGGCGTCTGTTGCAATAAAGAATTCCTTACCGAAGTCAGGAAATTTCAAGATAGGAGAACTACACAGTTCATCCTTCAATGTATCGAACGCTGTTTTGATGTTTTTTCAGACATATGAAATCTACGCCCTTCTTTATAAGATCGGTTAGTGGAGCGGCTATGATTGAGTAGTTGCGTATAAAGCGGCGATAATAGCCACTACATCCTAGAAATTGCTGTATTCCCTTGACGTTAGTAGGTATCGGAAAGTTACGGATAGCTGATACCTTATCATGGACTACTTTAAGACCTTGACTAGACACATGAAACCTAAATAGACTAGTTCTGTTTTAAAAAAATTCACAGGTTTCTTATCTTTACCCTTAGGTTATGCTGCCTTAGTCTTTGTAGCACTAACTCTAATTTACGTAGATGTTCTTCTAAGGTATTAGAAAAGATTACTAGATCGTCCATATAGGCATGTAGGATATCTCCTAACAAGTCTCCAAACACAATGTTTATCATTCTAGTAAAAGTTATGGGAGCACAACGTAAACCAAAAGGCATATGCAAAAATTCATAATGTCCCCTGGCTGTGCTGAAGGAGTGTATGGGATACTCTCTTCTTCCAACAGAATCTGATGGAAGCCTTTTAGTGAGTCCAAACTGGTAAAATATTTGTTCTGACCTAGAAAAGATAGATATCGTCAGTACATGCACTGGGAATCGGTCCTCAGGGATTGTTTCCTCATTTTAAAATGACGAAAATCGAACTCATATCTGCCAGGTTCGATCTTTTTTCGGTACAACTATTAACGGAAAATTATAAGGGCTGTTTGATTTCCTAATGACTCCTTCTTTTAGCATTTTTAACCATACTTCGTCAGTTATCTCATTCTGGAATTTCATAGGAAGTCTGTACGAAGGTACATAGATTACTTTCTGTTTGTCCTTTAGCCTTATTTGATGCTCGATGACATCCGTTTTTCCTAAGGTTCCATCCGAAGTGGAAAAAACATCATGATATTCAGTTAAAAGATTCAAAAATTTCTGCTGAATTTCTTCTTCTTGAATGTCTTTGTTGATTTTATTTTTTATATATTGCAAAGGGATTCATCCGCAACTGATTGAGCGTGATTGATCTCAGCTACGTAGTAGAATGCGATGTTATAAACTTCCACATCCAAGTTTTGTTGATTTTTGTGGATTACTAAAGTGGTATTCAAATGATTACAGACTTCGATGTTACATTGTTGTTGTGAGCCGACTGTATAAATGGCTTGTGTGACGGATAATCCGTATGTTTTCAGAGTGTCGGAAAGGAATAACATTTCAGATCCCGGCAAGGTTTTCTTTACACGCACTAATATGTTCGAAGTTACGTTCGGCTCGAGAGTTTGCGTGCAAGCTGATATTACGGGTGAGCGAGAATTCTTTTGGGTCACGTGGATTATTTCTTGGTTCATGAGACAAGTGATTGGTTCTTCGATATATGTTACTACTCTTTCTGGCTCCTTATTATCTAAAACTGATTTTAGGGTATTAGAAGACTTATAGAATTTTCCTTTGATATACACGCCGTGTTTTGCAGGGGCTAATATAATGTTTTGATTGCCCATAGACGGGTATCCGATAATTACTGCGGGATACATATTAATGTTTTGTACAACGATAAAGGTATCGGAAAACGTGCGCTTACCGACCTTGTACTGAACATGAGTTACTCCTACCACAATTAATTCATTATTTCCTATACACGAGATTCTTACTCCGGACTTCTCTATAGGGAAGTTTGAAAAGAGTAAATGATGAGTCCTCAAATCCATGATATTACGTGGACTACCAGAATCAAAGAACCAAGTAAATGACTTATGGTCCAAATTTACTGCATGTAAGGTTGGTCGTAACTCAACTTGACTTATAATTGCATGAATTTGTTGCAAATCTACGGGAACCTGCACAGATTTTTTGGATTCGGCCGTGTGTTTCATAGGAAAATCGATTGCCTCACAATGATCTGATAAATGATTAAACTGATTATTTGATACAAAAGATGTTGATATGGATGACCCAACATCGTCCTCTCCCCCCCTGTAGCTAACTACGTGGTATTTGCTTTGTTTTGCACTCCTTGAAAATTCGCTTGACCTTGCAAGTTCTGGCTAGACGGCCCAGGAACAGAGGAACCTGAAGCACGATTTGTTTGTTTCTGCTGTTGAGCAGCATTACCGTTTGCTTGTTTCTTTTTATAGTACTGAGGACCCTTCTTTTTGTTATCATTGGCAACTGTTTGCGTGTTTTTAGGATTTTGCTGTTGATTCCGCGAGAAGCAACGATTATATGAATGAGTGGAACTATTATGTATTGAACAAAAATGCGTCCGACAGTCTGAAATCATGTGACCTGGTCGTTTACAGTTATAACAAACCATCCCTGCAGCTTGATTATTATTATGGACCACGTTTACTTGTTGTGGTTTATTCTCATTTTTTGCAAAAACTTGAGTAAGCGAGGGATCAAGGTCAGTACATTTAGACATGTGTTTTTTTATTTGTTTATACACATCTAGTTCCGTACTGTCAGGCGTTAGCTTTTTAACACAACACCGCACTAAAGCTACAGGCAACATGACTGCCAAACAGATTAAATATATCAAGTGTATGAAAACATTCACAGCGATATTGGATCTTGTAACCCACTTGGAGTTATGTAAGTTTTCCTGATGTTCATTTAACCGGTCGGCAATTACTGCCTCCCGTTCCACAACACTAGGCTGATCCATAGAAGCTTGGTTACGCGTAGAACTCGAAGAACCCATAACTATATTTACCTCCAGGACCTTGAACAGGAAAAATTAGTGTCCTGAACCAAGTTAATTTTACTACTGGATTTTTGGTTTTATAGGTGTACCTCTTGTATTCGTGTTTTTTCCGACTGATACGATTCCTAACTGTTTTCACTAACACTGTATACGATACGAACGTCCACTGCGCAAACGCATATTCAATATAAAATAAAAATGTGTTGCAAATAATAGGAAAATCTCCCAAAAAAGTATATTAATTAACAGATAATTTGATAAAGATATTATTCGGAGAACTCCTGGAAGAAAAAGCGATTAGCAACAACGAGAAAAAAAAAGTCTGCGGCGAGAACTCGCAGTTGAAGATTGATTCCTGTAATGAATGAAGATTAAGATTGCGAATAACTCACCCCCAGAATACTGGACGAACGACTCTTGATGTAAGACACTTCACTGAAAAAAAACCTGAATAGATAAAGTTCTACTTAGCTCTGGTTTATATGGGGAAAGATTGTTGACATCCAATGACGTCACAGCCTCTCTCTCTTTCTCTCGCGTCGGAAGAAGTCAATGTCGTGATGACGTCACAGCCTCCCTCTCATTCTCTCGCGTTGGAAGAAGTCAATGTCGTGATGACGTCACAGTCTCCCTCCCTTCCTCGCGCAGCTTCCTCTGGGCCTAATCTCCACGTCCTTGCTTGTGATCGCGCGTTGTTTCCTATATTTGTTTCTTCTTTCTGTTGATGTTCGATGCTGCTTCGCGTCCGGTTTTGATTCTTGGAGATATGTGATAACAGTCACTCAGACGTCTTCATAGAATGTTTACAGTTGCGTGGATTGAAGATCCCGTTTCCTCAGTTTATTATTGACTTATAGCTGGAATTTGATGATTGAAGTTCTTCGGTAGGCTGATATGGTTCTGTTTAAGTTTGGTCTTCTTTATAGCTGCCACCATTGTTATGTTCTTCCGCTTTGGCGAAAGACCGTTTGTCTTTTCTTACGACTGTTGTTCGTAAGCATTACTGGTTCTTCTTTTCTTCTCCCCTACGTTGTATCTTAGTATAGTGGATCCTTCTTAGAATAAGGGAGATGATTCAAACGGAGAAGTTGATAACTTTAAAACAACTTTATTTCTCAACTCCATCACAAGAGGGATGGTTCGGTCAGGAGACCGTTCCGTTTGATCACTAGAATAGAACTGCTTCTCAAAGCATCGTGTCGATAGCGAAACACTAGCTATCTCAGCGATTCATAGCAAAAGAAAATAAGTAGTCCGCCGGCTTGGAAGTTACAAGTTTCCGGCGCAGGTTAACAGGTCAACCGCTTCCCATGGAAGGTGTTATAAAAGTTAACAAATTCATGAATCAATGATGTTTTCAAACAAACGTAAACCAGGCTATTGCAAGCATTGCACAGCGTGATCTAGATTTGTGATAGTCACGTAGGACGCTCCTAATCCACCAATGACCCCTCAGGTCATGGATTCTATTTACAGATATGTAATTATCTGTTTCAAATAATGTATTTATTACTATATATATATATATATATATATATATATATATATATATATATTATATATATATATATATATATATATATATCTATATAATATATATATATATATATATATATATCGAGCTACAATGTCCTTTAATATCTATTCGCTCTACCTCGGAATTAATATATTTTCATATATGCTTAACCGAAGGGGAATTTTTTCTCGATATAGATTTGCCTGGACCAGGGCGCGAACCTATGATCCTTTCAAACCCAGGAACGTCAGTGAAGCTTTTCCTACTACACCACCGCGAGAGGTTAAAAGTTCATGTCGCCTCTCACCCTCATATACCTTTCGCGGCAGGTATTAGTTGGGTTTGGAGACAACATCAACCCACCTCGACTCCGGTAGTGTTTGTAGTGCTTTTGACATTTTCACTAGCCAATCTATAAGTCATATCACATTTCCGTGATTCATATACATATATCGAGCTACAATGTCCTTTAATATCTAATTCGCTCTACTCGGAATTAATATATTTTCATATATGCTTAACCGAAGGGGAATTTTTTCTCGATAATAGATTTGCCTGGACCAGGGCGCGAACCCAAAAAAAAAAAAAACCTTTGGATCTTTTCCCAAACCAGACGTCAAGTTTCAAACCCAAGGAACTCCAGGGTGAAGCTTTTCCTACTACACCACCGCGAGAGGTTAAAAGTTCATGTCGCCTCTCACCCTCATATACCTTTCGCGCACAGGTAATTAGTTGGTTTGGAGACAACATCAACCCACCTCGACTCCGGTAGTGT